>NC_048227.1:69307799-69444223 GCF_002007445.2 Ailuropoda melanoleuca
TCTAATTCATTGATTTCTGCTCTAATCTTGGTCAACTCCTTCCTTGTCAGTGGGTTAGGCCTGTCCCTCTGTTGCTGTTCCAGTTTCTTGAGGTGAGAATATAGAAACTGCATTTTAGATTTTTCTATTCTTTTGAGTGAGGCTTGGATGGCTATGTATTTCCCCCTTAGGACTAAGGCAGTGCAATTCTGTGGTTTTTAGATGCTCATACGTTTTCTTCTGAGTTACAGCTGTGGTGAGGAAATAAATATGCACATTAACTTAACTAATGTAGGAAAGTACTTTTGTGGGCTGATGTGTCTAAGAATATACCACAACCTTATTCTAGAATTGGTCAGGGTGAATCCTGTTCCACTGGTTTCCCCAAATGATTTTCTAGCCCAGCAGTTTGTTGAAAGAGACAGGAACAGTTAAAACATTTTGCTCATTCTTCACAATGCGATTTAAATTGTTTTGTCTATCAGGATTTTAATGGCTTAAGTAAAGGGGCTTCTACCACTTTCCTTGGGAAAAAAAATTGATAGGATAGCATAAAAGCTTACAAAATGGAGAAATTGCTTTGGAGATATCACAGATAAACGTATCCATTGTACTTGTCTTTTGCATGGTGACACTGATAAAGAAAGATTCTTTGTGACTTAGGTCGCACCAAATGAAAGGGCTACTTCAGCCACACGCTGAGTAGGGGCACCGTGGCAGCATCAAGGAAAATGACTGAAGGCTGTAGGTATGCTTTTAGGCATCCTCTGTCACTTGTGCTTAAATAGAGTGTGAACTGTGGAAGTGGTCAGAACCACATCACACTCAAATCTCTGAGTCTCTCACTGACTCTTGAGTCATGAGTATACATCTAAGGTTGGCTTTTCTCTGAATATTGACTCCTTTAGTTGGAGGTTAAAAGCAACAGAGTCAAGCGACAATAAAAAATAGAAATAAACATTGACCAATTCAAATACCCAGTTTTCCAAAAACAATGCTGTGCATTTAGATGTTTTTTGAGGGTACTAAGTACATTGCTCTAAAAGTGATTCCTATGTTGGTACAAATAAAGTCATAAAATATGAGTTAAATAGAATGTACAATGACTGTAGCTTGTATTCTCATCCAAGCTGGTGTTTTTCATCTGTAGACCTTGTTACTCCGTAAGGCAGCTTTGGGAAGAGATTGACAGCATGCATTCTAGATGCCTGGGCTCCAGTCACAGCTCAGTCTCTTTCTAGTTTTGGGACTCTGGTCAAGGTGCTTAACCTCTTTGTGCCTCAGTTTCCTAATAAAAAAAATGATGATAACAAAAGCACCTATAAAGCAGGCGTGGTCTGACGATTAAATGAGTTAGCATTCAGTGCTTAGAACTGGGCCTGGATCTGAATATGTGCTGGCTCTCCTTGTGTTTACCCAGGAATCTCCACCTCTTCTGCTTGACTCTAAGGGCCCAAGAGAGCTGTTTTAACACCACTTTATTCTCAGCATCTACCATCATGGCTAGTGTACAATATGAAGAGCTGCAACAAACTGAACGTAAGTGGTAAAATCTGTAAGAATAACAACAAAAAACCCTGTAGATTTTAGTTAAATATGTGTCAAGATTGGCTCACTAATGTAACAAATGTACCACACTAATGCAAGATGTCAATAGGGAAAGCTCTGTGCCTGGAGTGTGCCAGGTAGAAGGTGGGTAGTTTTGACTCTTCATACTACCTGCTCGATTTTTCTGTTAGTCTAAAATGGTACTTAAGAAATGAAGTCAATTAATTACACAGAAAATAAGTAAAATAAGGAGCTACTAATGAGATTCAGTCTGATTAATGGGATTCAGTCCTCCACGGTCAGATTGCAAAATGACTTAATTAAGACAAACTGAATTAAAAGATTTAGGAAAACCTGATACTGAAGAGTGTCTTGTCAGAACAGCAAGGCTCTGTCTAAAAGTGTGATTGCTTACTCCCACCAATGAAAGCTCACTTGGAACAGTGAAAGACCTCATTTGCTGTGGAGATGGACCATAGAAATATTGGTAGCAGTATAAGTTACAGCTTACATTTTGCAATAAGTTGCTTTGCTTCTACATAAGTCTTGTCCCAAAATAATAATTATACTGTTTTAAGAACATTGAGGTTATATCTAATAATTAACAACAACAAAAAAATCCCCAGAATGGTCAAAACCAGTAAACGTCAGACTGACTAAACACTGGAATCCTAACTAACAGATACCTAATAAATGTCAGGTAAAGGAGTAAAATTAAAAAAGGGGATTATGGCCTTGCAGACACTGTCACCCTGGAGTTGCCCACACTGCCCAACCACAGGCAACCCCACCGTGTTCTTAGACGTTGCTGTGGACAGCTAGCCCTCAGACCGGGTCTCCTTCGAACCGTTTGCTGACAAAGTTCCAAAGACGGCAGAGAACTTTCATGCTCTGAGCACTGGGAGGAAGGATTTGGTTATAAAGGTTCCTGCTTTCATAGGACTATTACAGGATTTCTGTGCTAGGGTGGTGACTTCACACTCCATAATGGCACTCCCCAGTGCAAGTTCACCTATGGGGAGAAGTTTGATGATGAGAATTTCATCCTGAAGCACGGGGGCCTGCCATGTTGTCCATGGCAACTGCTGGACCCAACAGAAATGGTTCCCAGTTTTTCATCGGCACTCCAAGACTGAGTAGTTGCATGGCAAGCCTATGGTCTTCAGCCAGGTGAAAGAGGGCATGGATACTGTGGAAGCGATAGAGTGCTTTGCGTCCAGGAATGGCAAGACCAGCAAGAAAATCACCATTGTTGACTGTGGACAAATCTAATAAACTTGACTTGTGTTTTACCTTAACTACCAGACCCTTCCTTCTGTAGTTCAGGAGAGCAGCCCTTCATCCTCATCTGCTCCAAATATCCTATAATCTTTGTGCTTTCTCTACAGTTCTATGGGTTCCATATTTTCCTTGCCCCCTCCAAGTCTAGCTGGATTGCAGAGTTAAGTATAGGAGTGTGAAATAAAAACTAAACAACAACAACAAATAAAATAAAAATAAACAAGGTGACTATATGAGGAATGCTTTTTCTTTAGTGGAATAGGGTCACATACAGAATTACTTTATATAAATCACAACAATCATACCCCCAAATTTTCTCCCAGAGGTTTTTAATCTAACAAAATTACAAATTCACAGTTTCATAATATATGAGATATGGACTATTTATAAATATATAAAAACAATCATAGAAAGATTATGGGAAAGAAGATTAAGTAGAAATATAATCTAAGGTACAAATTTAATTTTGTGATTAACTCACGTAGAACTTCCACTCTATTCAACATTTCCTAATTTTTAAGTAGAGAAAACCAGGACCTCTTAGTTTCTCCTTCACCAGTATTTTCCCAGAATCCAGATACGGATGTGTGTACTGTTTTTTTAAGGGAAAATTTAAAGTAACTTAATAACCTTTTTATTTGTATGCAGATGAAATAAAAGGTTCAGAAAGATGCTTAGGTAACTGCTCCCATCATGCTATTTGGGGAAATACATCAAACTTGTAGGCATCTCTGAAAATCCTGTGTCCTCAGAAGATCTTGATTTTGATGAGAACGCAAAGGCAATAAAAGACATTAAGCAACATAAAGTACCTTCTAAGTGTCCAGCACTTATGGGGACATATGGGGATATATCTAAGTGTCTAGCACTTATGGGGACATATGGGGATACATCAGAGAACCAAGTGGATTATAATCCCTGCCTTGATGGAGTTTATCTTTCCTCAGTGAGGTGAGCTAATCTGCGTGGCCCGGTTTTGTCCTTCAGATATAATGTCATACAAAGAGGAAATACTGGATAGAAAGCATGTTGTGTTTTTGTAACTGAGCTATATTTAAAGAAAGAAAAAAATGGAGTCATCTCTCATGTCAAAAGGATGACTAGTCAAGCAGAGATAGAATGATGTGACTCAGGATGGGAGAATGTGTTGGTGGTGTCCTGAATTTGCGTGCTGACTTGTCTGTCATCTGCCTGTGAGCTGTATAGCCATCCTGAACCATAACCCCTTTATCTGTACAATGGGCCATTGTAATGACAGCATGAGATGATGTGTGAAGAGTGCTTCCCTGCTACCTAGAGTGGGCACTTCGTTAAGGATACCTACATTATCAAATTTCTAAATTCAAGATTTTTATTTCTTTTGAGTATCATTATCTTTTATAGTTCACCGAAGAGATTAAAATTTATCTCTGGTGCTTGGATTTATCTATTTAGCTATGAGATCCAATACGATTATTTGTATTCTTGACGCAACCTCCTGGGTTAGTGTATACAGAGGTGCCAGAATGGTGGCTGGGCTCTGTCTCCTCCTCTACTCTGATGTAAGCTTGGCTCTTTTTTTTTTTTTAATTAAATTAAAAAAATTTCATTGGCATTTAGCTTTCAAGCTAGAACAAGCCTCAAACACAATGTCAGGTTTTGGCAGAACTTGGCAGAATTATTTGGCAGAATTCAGTTTTGAGAAAATAAAAAGACAAGCTCTAGTGGATGGGAAATAATAACCCACAGGGAAAAACTTAGTGCAATAATCCACAGACAATTTCGGGTGTGTATTCCCAGAGCAAATAAGGAATAATGTTAGATTTACATTGTGTGGCCTTTGGAAAATAGTACTAGGTTTTTTCTAGAAAAGGTGGAAAGAATTGGAGACAGGATTTATTCTTGTGACATCCTAAGTAGATAAAAGCACTTGATACATGCCATCTCCTTTTCCTTCAAAAATTTTTTGGGTGGGAGGAAGGAGGTAAATATAATTTTCCCTGTCTATAAACACAAGAATTTTGGTTCTTAATTTCAAAACTAAGTTGGCCAGAGACTCAAGGTAAGAAACCAGGCCTCTCTCGATCAGCTTTCACAACTTCTTTTCCTAGTTTTCCAATCACAGCAGCCAGCCACATTTAGGAAAGAATCAAGACTATTAGTGACCAGTGTCACTGATCCTGAAGGATGGAAAGAAAACGTTTTACATACTTTCTTTACTCAAGGTTCTTTTCTTTTGGTTTGTATTTCAAAAATCATAGGGGCGCCTGGGTGGCTCAGTCAGTAAGTGTCCAATCCTAATTTCAGCTCAGGTCATGTTCTCAGGGTCATGGGATTGAGCCCAAAGTCAGGCTCTGAGCACAGCACCGAGACTTGTCCCTCTCCCTCTGCTCCTCCTCCTGCTCCCCCACCCCCCGCCCCGGTCAAATAAATAAATAAATAAATAAATAAAATCTTTTTAAAAAAATTATAAACCTCCCTGCTTCCTGGTTATAGCTACCAGCATAACTCCTAACTGCGCCAAGGCCACTGCTGCACTTCTTTAAGTGTGACAATGCATGGTGGAGCTGTGAGCTTAATATGTAGATACTATCAATTCCTTTAAAAGCTTCTTATAAATGTGTAAGGTCAAAATTATCTAATAGATTATAACCACATAATGGATTATTTGTGAAAAGCACCACTGAGCCTGGAGTAAAAAATTGACTTTGATTCCCACCTAGCACTACAATTAGTAATTGTAAAACTTTGGGCTGATTACTGGGCTTCTCTGAGTCTCAGTTTCCTCATTTGTGAAATAGGGGTCAAAACAATACCAGTATTGTTTAAGGCACAGGGTATTTTTACCAGGATAGCTGGTTAGGTAGATAAATATGAAAATACAGCTGGTAATATACATTAACGTACCTGGGAATATATATTATTGTATATATTATCCAAAATTTTAAGAGTGATAAAATATGTTAAACATATTAACCTTATTATAAGTCTGTGAAATAAACATAATTAGGATTTAACATATAAATATATATTTAATATTAATATATTAATAGAACCTTATAAGTCTGTGAAATAAACATAATTGGGATTTAATAATGAAATCTAAGATGCCATAGGTTTTAAGTCATAACATTATTTTAGTTATCACTATAAGAGAAAAAAACGTTGTCAGTTATATGAGGACACGAAGCTAAGACGCATCCTGATTTCAGAGACATTAACATCTGAAAAAAGGTGCATCTTATTAATTGATGGGAAATGGAAAATTACATTGTAACCCTCATTTAATTTACATATGTGTCATTTTAGACTTAACTGTTGTGAAAGGAGCATGGTTCTTAATTCTGTAAAGTGCATATTCAATTTAAAAATTATAAATCTAAAAAAAATAGTATAAATCTGAGAGTAGTGCAGTCAATAGCCTAGGTTCTGGCATGATAGACTGTGTTAAAATCTATTTTCTACACTATTTAACCAGCTGCATGATCCTTGCTAAGTAGCTATTACTGTTCATCATCATCATAATTATTATTGTTACAAATATTGTTTATGATATGAGACAACAAACAATCCCCATAGTAACTTGTTAGTGTTGGTTAGAGAAAATTAATCCTATCCAAGCATATTTGAAATATTTTCTATTGATCACAGAAGAACTAACTGGAAATTTAGCTGATTCAAGGCAACACATCTCCATTTTTGGAGAAACAGCCCGGAGCACTCATGCTGCTGACAGTGGGTCAGAATCTCACGGATGAAATGTTCGTACATACATATGACTACAGTGTGCTAATAAATCATTTCCTCCAAATGGTGCTCCTGTCAGCATGTGAAGCAGTTAACAGTGCAATGCTTCTCAGAAAACATTTGGAACAAATGTGCACTCTTTTAAAAATATGTCATATTGTATCCAAACCAAATACTGTCATGCTTATTTCAATTTTATTCACAATATGTAAGAATATATTCTATTTTTTGCGGGAAGAAAAAAAATACTCAACGGAAGTCAACATGTTTTGCTTATTGTGAGCCATAATGTGATATATAAATGACACATAAATTATTTATCAAAAAGTCCAGGATGCAAAAAAATGATTTCATCTTCTTTTCTTCTTGGGGTTTATAGAAAGAAGCTTCTTGCCTCTGTCAACTTGCATACCGTGTAGAAGAGGCAAATTACTAAAACTCTTGGACTTCAGATTGGTCACCCTTAAAATGCAGATATTATCAATTCAACAAAAAGTTGTGAGAATAGATAATATAAAGTGATAAAAATATGTAATTTAGACTCAAATATGCTAGTTGCTATCTCTTCCTTTCCTCTTAGAAGGATGTAAGCTTTATTTTGTTTCCATTTTGGTTTCTCCAAAGGGCCAAATTCTTCATTTTGACATTCCTGGAGACTCACATATGGCAAATCTGAATGAGAATTTGATAGCATGAATTAAAGACTTTTCTCCCATGTATTTAAAATATGATTTCAAAATGAACATCGAGGATGACCAGGAGCAGGATCACTGACTTTTTGCTAATGTTCCCCATCCAGCCTAAGCTAAATGCCACTGTCCTCTTATGCCAAGAAGCAGAGTTGGGTTTAGTGTTAGTTTACACAAATGTGTGCATAGATGTAAAGGTGTTCACTTAGGCAAACTTTGCTCCTCAATTTGGATGGCATCGGCTGGCCCTTAGTTGATCTGCTGTAGAAGTTTCAAATCAACAGTGTAATCGGGGAAATTTTTGCAATGTCAAGACACAATGCTCATTCAATATGAGCCTCTGGGCTCCTCTGGGGCTTGTAAAGACCGTACATTTTTAGATTTTTGATCTGCAGCCTCTAGTTCATCCGTGGTCCTGTGTTGCTTTCTGTAAAATTAAGTCTTTCAGAGTGGCTGTCCCGAGTCACCACAGAAGAATGTTTATCCAGCAGGAACAGTTTTCTTAGACAGTTTTTCACCACGGTCAGCAGTGAGCCTCTGGCCTCCTGATACTTGGGACTTCTTAGTGTGACACTTTTTGCGTCAGTTATCCAGAAAGAAGCATTGTCAGTATGACAGGAATTGGCTCATGTCAAGCTGACACAGCTACACTGTCAGCTGGAGGGAGACTGCCGGTATATAAGCCTCCTTGCGAGGAGGCCCAGAGTTCAGGTGGCGTTGCCTAATCAGGAAATAAATGGCGTTTGTGATTCAGGATCACATTGTAACTCACATAAAGTTTATGACTAACAAAATTAAAAAACATGATTCCAGGAGTGTCTACGGTTTCTTCTCAGCATTCAACTCAACTTTGTTTTTAATTGCACAGACCTCACTGCCTGAGTATGTCAAATTCACTTTTTCCTTTCCTTTTTGGATGGCAATGCATGGAATGCCCTTGTATAAACACAGCCAGGGTATGAGCACAGTTCTACTTCATTTCCTCAACTCTTTGTTTTGCTATTCCCTCATTGTCCTGTGTCTGCATTCCTTGACTACTGATGGGTTCAGTCAGCGTCACCCAAAGAGGTGTGTAGAGGATTCATGAAGTAAAGGCCAAGAAAAAACTCAAGCTAAAAAGAAAAAGAAAAAGAAAAAGAAAAAAGTAAAGTGGGTGTATTAGTCAGGATTTTCTAGAATCAACAGGCTGTACTATACAGCTCCCCCCTTTAACATACATCTCTCTTTTTCATCTATCTATCATCTATCTATCTATCTATCTATCTATCATCTATCTATCTATCTATTATCTATCTATCTATCCAAAGAAAGAGAGAGAGTTTAAGAAATTGATTTATGCCATTGTGTGGGCTGGCAATTTTGAAATATGCAGAACAGGCTGGGAAGCTGGGGACCCAAAAAGAGTTGATGTGGCAGTTAAGAGTTCAAAGGCAGTCTGGAAACATTTCCTTCTTCCTTGAGGGGACCTCAGTCTTTTCCTCTTAATGTCTCCAACTGATTGGATAAGGCCCCCCATATTATGGAAGACAATGTGCTGTCTTCAAAATCTACTGATTTAAATGTTAATCACAACTAAAAAGTACCTTCATTCCAACATGTAGACTGATGTTTGATCAAACATCCAGGATCCATAGCCTACCTAAGGTGACACATAAAATTAACCATCATGGTGGGATACGCACTTACAATAATTGAAAGAGCATTTAGGTTCTAAAATTTAATAAATAAAATATATTTTACAAAAAAATGAAAAAAGTTATAATTGTGAATGATTTTTAAGTCTGTCAAAAATGAGTATGATGTTAACCAATGTTCTGAGAAGATCACAGGACTCAGGCCAAAAAATTAACATAAACTCTATTACCGCACTTCTTTGAATTCCATTTTTGAATAATTTCTTAGACTTGTCTTTGATGCCACCTGTGATAATTTTTTTCATATTTTTTTCGAGTGCATTTTAAAAAAACAGATTTATTTATTTATTTTAGAGAATGAGAGAGAGAGAGACAGGAGCAGGGGCAAAGGGAGAGGGAGAAAGAAACTCAGGCAGACTCCACATTGAGCATGTAGCCAGACGTGGGGCTTGAGCTCTTGACCCTGAGATCATGACCTGAGCTGAAACCAAGGGTCAGGCGCTTAACTGACTGTACCACTCAGGTGCCCCTCTGGTGCCTTTTATGGCTAAAATTCTTTACTCTGACTCTTAAAAATGAATAAAAATATGCAAAAATAAAGCATACTTTTCATTTCACATATTTCATATGTTCATCACACTCAAACTAAACATTTTGAACTAAATATAGTACATGTATCTTTCAATATATATATGATGTTTGATTGTGTCTAAAACGCCTGGGTGGCTTAGTTGTTAAGTGTCTGCCTTTGGCTAAAGGTGTGATCCTGGAGTTCTGGGATCGAGTCCCACATCAGGCTTCTCTGCTGGGATCCTGCTTCTTCCTCTCCCACTCCCCCTGCTTGTGTTCCCTCTCTTGCTGGCCGTCTCTCTCTCTGTCAAATAAATAAATAAAATCTTAAAAAACAAAACAAAACAAAACAGAATTTATGTGACCATGGGGAATAAGAGTAAGTACTTCTATGCTTTACTTCATTGGCATGTTATTTTCTCAATACTTGATTAAAGATGAGATACCTTGGAGTTAGTTGAATTCTAATGGCCTTTCTAAATAATACCTAAAAAGTTGGCTTTGCTATTTTGATTCTCTGGTTTTTAAAATTACTTGTTTATTAAGCTTTCTTATTTGATCCCTAAGCGTTGGATGGATTTATTAGGCATGTAATCAGCTTTCCTGAATGACTGAAACAACAATCTACCTAGTGGCAGATGAAGAGAAAAAACTTCTTAAAGTCTATCCTGTTTATTTCAATAATAAAATTTTGAGTTAAAATATCAAAAGTAAATTCAACTGGAGATAATCATCAGTGACAAGGTGGGATGAATTTGAATGTGTAAGCAAAGGAGTAGGCGGAGCAAGAAAATCAAAGAAGTGCCACCAAACACAGATGTGTCATATTTCTGACCCCATTAATTTAAATTGCTAAGCAAAATAAATGCAACTCTTCTCATCTTCAAAGCACTTCGTAAAAGAAAACAAAATTAAGTACCATAATACTAGGGTGATTCCTAGTTTGCTGATGAAGAAACAGATGAGAAACTCTAATGGCCTTTCTAAGGCAGCAGTTGAGCTTTGACAAAACCGGGATTAAAGAAAGTGCTCCCTGCCCCGTCTTCGCCAGGGCACTTGTCTGCCCAGAGCCTGCAAACCGTGCAGATGAATCATCCGGGGAGCCGGGGATCTGGTTGCCACATGGAAACAAGCGAGCACGGGATTCTTTGAGAGTCCCCAGGGGTGTTGTTTCGGTTTGGATAATGCACCGGGCAGCCGAAATTCAGCAGCGCTGTCTCAGGTTAACACAGAAGAAGACGAATAAAATCCTGACAGGGACAAAGAGATGCTCAAAACATTTGCAGTGCCACCCCAGGAAAATTCAAAACAAAGTAATAAAAGGAAAGCTGATCTGTTTGGAGCACTGCTCAGGAATTACAGGCTTTCGGTGCCGAAATCTCCTCCCGGAGGAGAGCTATCAATTCTGAAAAATATACCCGGTTTTAGGAAGACTGCTTTCTGAGACAGCTTTCTGACTTGATCTGTTGGGATGGTTGGTTTTTCCTTCAGACATTTGGCTATTAATTTGCAAAGCGGAAATAAAACGGCCTTGAGAACTACACATATTCTAGTTTAAGAAAAACTTTGTTTTATAACATCACAGGTTTTTCTTCAATAGACTGGACAGTTTGTAGCCATTTGGCCACAGAGATGTTTCTGTGACTGTGGAAATTTCTGCCACCACAGCCACACAGAGGGCACAGGGCCACATGGTCTGAGCCAAATACACCTCTTGACCTCACTTCCTCGGCAGGCAGCCCCCAATCCATACATGAATGTGAAATGAATTATATTTCAGTTAGAAACAAAGTGAAAATTTTCAAGTCTGAAAAATTTGAACATTTAGCTTGGCTTCTTTTTGAATAAGGCATTTTCCAAGCAACATAGACCAGATCTCACATAAATGTCATTTACCCAGACTGCAGAGAGTAAAATTATCCATTAAGTAAATCACAGGCACTGTTAACATTTCCCTTGCTACAATATCCAACAATGATTTAAAAAAAGAAATTGCTGGTCTCAGAAGAAAGATGGCTGAGGTTACTGTAGAAGACGAGGGGAGTGTTCCCTTGTAATCTGTAATATTTTCCTAAATTAACCACCAAAACGATGTCAGAAGCAAGCAGGTCTGAGCCAGCATGGTACTGGTACAGGTTTATGAAATATAAGGAACGGACTTGTCCCATCATGATTTTCCCTCCCAAGCTACACACCCAACGTCAGCGTGCTTTCTCCCAAGGGGTTTCTTAAGCTCCCCTTTTAGTTATTATTTAGAGAAGTAGATAAAAAAAAGGTGGGAAACTATTTAAGAGTTATTTCCCACAATTTCACTTTGTTAGAAAACATTTGGCTTTGAGGCTTAGTGTCCCTGTCTTTCCACAGAGAGATGCCCAGTGAAGTCAGCGTTGAATGTCGCCGGGAGGAGGAAGCCTTGGTGAGGAAGCCTAATTTTCTTCGCAGTGGCAGACAGTGAACACATTGTAGACTCTAGAACAAGCTGCTATTGCCTGGGCCACAGGCCATGCCCCTTTGTGGGCACAAATCACATTGTGTTAACAGTCTAGGAAGGCAAATAGCGAAGCTCTAAGAAAGAAAGGCAGGGAAACAAACCCACAGGAATGGAACTCCTGTTTCCACCGATATCTAGTCTCATGGAATGTCAGCCGGTGTTCATTGAAGGATGCCAGCAAGTACTTGCTGACGAATATTTTCCATACTAACCCCAAATCAGAGATTTATTTTAGCATTTCTTGAAGGCATTTTGGCTTCTACTGGTCACAAACTAAAATACACAAGGCTCTGGGGAGTAGAGGGGGAGCACACTTAGGAGGAGTGGGAATGCCAGCTGAAAATGAGTCTGTAAGAAGGAAACAAAACAATGCTCCCAGAATGGCAGAGACAAGTAGAAAGACGTGGCGGAACAGAAAAGACACACCATGGATGATTTTGCCCAGGATCAGCAATGTCCAGATGAAGCAGAACTGGCGAGCTTTCAGTGGATTACAAGGGATTGAGCTGTCTATCCATTTTCTAGACCAGGGCTTTACTCAGTTAAATGAAAGCCTGAACCATCTGTACAAGCAACGTGGCAATGGCACTGGGGGAAAAATAAGAAAAAGAAACACTGCACTAAGAGAGGGTATAATTTTTCATGTTTTCATTAATTGGGAAAGATGGAGGCTAGTATTTTAGGCCATATTTTAAAATCTAGAAATAGAAGAGCTCTGAAAAACGTTTTGATGGAGATTTCCATCAAAATGATCAACATGATAGATCTAAATACCAACTGTGAGAGAACTGATAGATACAGATTGCTCTTAACAGCACCTGCTGGTGGGAAGGAGTGCGCTGATCTATTTTAAAACCAAGTGCACATATAAAAATTTAGTTCTATAGTATATACTGGACCTTTTCTGTTCCTGTGTGAGTTATAATATGAAACTACAGCTGACCCTTGAACCATACAGGTTTGAACTGTGTGGATCCACTTACATGTGGATTTTTTTTTTTTCCTAGAAGTAGAGTATGGTGCTGCAAATGTATTTCCTCTTCCTTATGATTTTCCCAATAACATTTTCTTTTCTCTGGTTTACTTTATTGTACGAATACAGTATAGATCCATACAACATACAAAATGTGGGTTAATCGACTGTTTATATTATTGGTAAGGCTTCAGCTCAACAGTAGGCTCTTAGTAGTTAAGTTTTTGGGGGAGTCAAAAGTGTTATCTTTTTTTTTTTTCTAAGATTTTATTTATATTTGAAAGAGAGAGAGACAGCCAGTGAGAGAGGGAACACAAACTGGGGGAGTGGGAGAGGAAGAAGCAGGCTCCCAGGGGAGGAGCCTGATGCAGGGCTCCATTCCAGAACGCCAGGATCACGCCCTGAGCCGAAGGCAAACGCTTGCTTAATGACTGAGCCACCCAGGCGCCCCTGTTATGTGGATTTTTGACTGCAGGGGTGTCGACTCCTCTAACCCCGGTGCTGCTTACAGGTCAACTGTAAAACAAATAGGAATTTACTCTTACATTTCAAGGCCAGATGCAGTGATTGCTCTTCCTTCATGCTGTCCTCTATCTTCTCACCTTGCTTCAGTATCCCTTCTCTGCGCTTCTTGGCCTTCCGCTGTGCCCCTGTGATAGCACTTGTTCAACTTGTTTTATAATCAGATGTTTGTATGCTATTTCCCCCCCAACAGATGATAAACTCTTCGAGGGCGGAGGACTTACCTTACTCCTCTCCCTCTCTATTCTCATTGTACACCGAATACTTGCTTAATAAATAGTTTCCAATTGAATTCATAAATTGAATTTTATCACCTCACTTAGCACTAAATCATCTAAAATATTTTAAAAAATCATAATCGCTTAGGTTTTTGCAGTATGTCTTCTCCAATACCTAACTTGGATATCTCATCTGGTTTCATTACATCTCTGTAATAAAAAATAGACTTTGTTCCTCTGGTGCTTAGCTATGGAAACTAAAACACAAAAGGGAAAAATAAATGTTTCAAAGAAGGCTAGTGACAGAAGGATCAAATGTATGTCAGAAACAGTATCCTGAAATCCTTCTCAATGGTGTATCCAAAAGCCCAAGAACTGGGCTTTGCCTGAGTCCCTTTTAACTATCTGGGGTCTCACATTATATAAACCATTAAGTAGCAGGGAAGTTACCTGAGCAGTATTTCATTGATAACTGATGTTCAACAACACAATAGTAGAATAAAAAAATATACAAGTGCCACTTACCTTTGACTCTTCAGAGAAGCTGTAGGCTACAACCAGGTCAAATGGCTGAGGCTCAGAGTTCTTAGCAAATTTGGGCCAAATTAAGTTGGAAGAAAAGAAGGCCAAAAGGGGCAAGGTTAATGGACAGCTTTTATTTCCTTATATTTTCTTCTAATTTTGTTTTCTGAAAAACATTTACTGGCTTCCTTAATAATTCTTTTGAAAAATAGATGCACAGGGCACATGGGTGGCTCAGTCAGTTAAGCGTTTGCCTTCAGCTCAGGTCATGATCCCAGGGTCCTGGGATCCAGCCCCACATCAGGCCCCAGGCTCAATGGGGTGTCTGCTTCTCCCTCTCCCTCTGCCTCTCCCCCTGCTCATGCTCTCTCTGTCTCAAATGAATAAATAAAATCTTAAAAAAACAAAAACAGAAAAGTAGGTACAAAAAGATAACATAAAATTCAACAGGCTGAATAAGAATTTTAAAATAGTAATTAAATATTGTCAATGCCAATGTAAACAACTTAAATTTCTAAGAAAAAATAAATAGCTTCATAAAGGTCAGAGTGGATATCTCTTGTTTTTGTGGGTCCAAAAATAAATAGCTTCATAAAGGTCAGAGTGGATATCTCTTGTTTTTGTGGGTCCAACTCTATTCCCCACTCTTTTTCTGGTATCATATACTGCTATTTTATTCGTCGGCTTAGGGCTTTATTTAGTTATTTAACAAACACTGCATGGTTCATAAGAGTGCCAGACACTGTTCTAAGCATTTTAGAAATTAACTTAATATCAACAACAACCCTACAATATAGATAGTATCGTTATCTCAATTTGAGAAGATATTGAAGCACAGAAGGATTACATAATTTATCCAAGGCTACACATCTCATGAAAAATGAAGCTGGAAGACGAGGCATCCTTAGTAACTGTGTTTTGTCTTATGAAGCTTTATCTCCTTTAAGAAGTGTGCTAAACAGAAGCTGATGGTTTCTCTAACTCATCATGTTGTCTCTACACTTAAACACTTGCCCTTTTCTAGCCCACACAAATACATTTGTTATAAATACTTTGACTTTTGGTCCAACTGGTTTGTTCTTTGTCTTTTGTTGATAGATATCAACTGAGTCAGACTGACACTTCCTAGGAGAAAGGGCTATTTCTTGTAACTTGCACAATGCAGTGTCCATCCTGTTCATGGAACAAATTGCTTCTTAATAGACTCAACTGGAGATTAAAAAGTAATTCAACTCAGCAAACGTTTATCAAGTACCCATTAGATGAGATGCACGGCGATAAGCATGGAATTTTTATAACAGAAGCCATACGCATACTGCTAGCATATATTAGTAGAAGATATGAGCACAGGGAAGCAAGATAGATTGATGCCCCTTTGCTGTGAAGGCCTACAGGGCTCTCTCCTTCAGTAGCCCAGTGTGCACCTTCACTTCTACTGGGAGCCAGGCCACTCCATGAATGATGGTGTTTCAGGCTTGTGAGGCCTGGAACATGTTGCTCAGTGGGAGGCAGGCTTCTTGTCTTCTACTCCCATTTGGCAAAGATGCCTCGTTATGTAAGACTGCCGCTGTTTATCTGCACCATATTTATGGCTTTTACAAGGCTTATTCTAAGGTTTGGCAGATATGGAGAAATATTTTATAAAGCAAGCTTGTAGTGGGCAAGATCTCAAATGAAATTTCTGGAGTGTATCTAAAGTACCTTTAAATTGTTGTTCATGCTAAGGTGATTTAATGCCCCCCCCCCCATTGGTCATACTCATCAGATTTAGATGAAAAGTAAACTCTTTAGGCCAGGGTACTATGGCTACATTGCAATTCCTAAGTTTTAAAAAATCAAAGTACATTTAGCTGCTCCTTGAAACCTAACCAGCCTGAAGAATATTTAAGTTTATCTTGTCTTTAGCAAACAGTACCTAATCTTAGGAAAGTCCTCTCTTCACTGGCCAACCTGAATCCCATAATACCATTTTTAATGGCTTGTAGTTAACACCCTGATGCTTATGAATGGAAGATTTCATAAATGCATGTTTGGGGAGATGTAGTGAAGTGCTAAGTGTCTACTCAGAATTAGTTCTTTATTCAATCATTATTATTTTATTGTTAGCTTCATTGGACATTTATACCTAACATTTGCTACATAAATCTGGAAATTAATAAAACAGAACCTCAACACAAAAGAGTGATCACTTTACATGTCTTTGTTCTACAGCTGATTTAATGTCCCTGGGTATACAAGAGTTGTTTTATGAACATCTTCTGTGGTCTATTTCTAATGCCACCTACCATTTTTTTAAACTTTAACATACATCGGACTTAGGTTGTCTCCATCTGATTAAACATCTTAAAGAAAAAAAAAAAGAGTGGTTTAGGATTGCTTCTTATCCCAATGTAGAAAAGTAAATATTTCCATTTAAAGGAATTATAACATATTAAAATAAGTAAGTTTTAAAAGTCTAATCAATTTTATGGTGCTTTCTGCAAGCTAGTCATAAAATAAAGGTCAATCTTTTAGAAATCATGAAGCCCTTTCATCTGTGATAAAGAGATAAAAAGAAGCCAACTTTACTATACATATGGATGTTCCTGAAAACTGTCCAATAAATCTTCCATTTTATAACTAAAACCACCATTTAAATATTTCCAAAGATCCTCTTATTTTGAGGAAAAAAATGTGTTAATACTCTAGTAAAAAATCATCTTTTGAGATACCTGTTTTGTAAGAGTATATTTTAGCAAAGCAAGATAAACTTGTAGTACACAGTTTTATTAATTTGCAATCACTTGACAACAAAGCAGTAAACAATAAATGATACGAGTTTGTAACAACACAACTTATCAGGACAGATTAATTGCTTCCCTTGATGAAAGAAATAGAAAAAAGACTGGTAACCATTTGCAATTGAGTCTTCAAGGCACAGTTAATCAATAAGCTGACAAGGCTAGAGAAATATTTTAAGTGGGGTAAGCATAACCTCATTCAAAAGTTTGCTTTAGTTTACTAAGACTTAAACTTGGTATACTAATAGTTTTTGTCTGCACCACTGTCTTTCTATGTAAAATTATAAACACATTTTTCATGTGTAGTATCTTCTGAAAACATTTTCCAACACTTGGTGGAACTGTAAACCTCATTATCTCTATGATTTCCTTTTTTTTTCATTGTCCCTTTTCACTCTCAATTTTACTCTCACTTTTCCTTCTCATTATGTTTGTGTTTTTCTTGTAGATAAAAAATGTGAGATAAATAAATGTGAGACATAGGTAGTATCTTAGAATAAAAACAATTCTCAATAACTCATTGAGCTAGACTAACCTAATGATAGATGGAACAAAATCTAGCACCTGTTTGATTTTTGGGGCCTTGAAAAAGTCACCCTATCTATACCACTATATATAGAATTGCTTTATAAGTGTTTTTTTTTTTTTTTAGCACAATCTTAGGTCTGATGCAATTCTGTTAAATTCTAAAGTCCTAGTCCAAGAAGGTGCAGTTAGTTTGCCATTTACTCAGTTGACAAGCAACAATATTGCATTCTCTATATTGCATTTTCTCTCACTAAGCATTGCATTTGTGATTGGAGACTTCACACTTGTGGAGCTCAATCTAAGTGGAGGGGAGAAGGGGTGGAGACAAAAACTATAAATAAATAACTGCACTGCACTGCAATACAGAAATCACACACACACACACACACACACATTAATGAAGGGAGTTGTTGGGTACACATGGCAAACTGACAATTTATTCACGTGCACATCTAGTTGAGACATAATACTCAAGATCACATTGTCAAGGTGCAAGGAAGGAAACTACAACAAAAATCCAAAAGCCATAGTGTGTTACAAATCAAGCATGAAATAATAATATACCGTGATGATAAAAAAGAATTACAGTTCAGAAATATAAATGGAAATAGAACAATTAGAAACCATGGGATAATTGTTCCATGAGATAAACTCTTCATCATGTTCGATGTAGGAATTTCTTTATTATGCATTTATGACAGCCCAGTTTTGGGCTTAACAACTTGAGGGAGATTTAGAATTTTGAATGAGACATAAAGAAAAAAACAAATATAGGTACATCCAGATATGAGAAAATCTATGTGGTCAGGAACGCTTATATAAATTGAAATTATTTGCATCAGAAAAGGGACAAGGGCAATGAATACTTATAATTTAAAAATAAATGAAAACTTGTAGAAAAGAATTCATTCTCTGTAATGTAATCAGATCAGGCCAGAAAACTTTTTAGATGGGCACAGAAGACATCAATACTCCTCATTAGGACAAGTGTTCTGAGAGTGAGAGCTAAGGGTGACTGGAGAAGCACAAGAAAAATTCAAGTTGAGAAGTAATTGTGGGAGAAAAGACTGAAATAACAGTACTGTTTCAGCTGCAGGAGCAAAAGCTGCACTTTGGTTCTCATGCCCAGAGACTACAGGACAGCTCATCTGGTCCCCCCCCACCGCCAACGACAAGGCTGTCATGATATAAATGACAATGACACAGTTCTAGCCTGGGTCCAGATGTATCCCATTTAGACGGAGTGACTTAAGGATTCCAGGTTCCATAGTTTTCCCAAGGACAGAAATGTGGGAGAGGGGCGGGGGTGAGGAGAGCAGTCTCATTTGAAGTTTAGTGAGAGATTTAATGTGTCTCCAGTGATACAATGAAGTTATGGTCCTGTCTACCCTGTACCTTTGTTTATAGCAGACCCCCAAGGGATGGGGCAGGCCACAGAGGCATGGCCGCGGATGAGCAGGAGAATGAAGCTGAAACCTGAAAATCTGAATTTTTTATTTGAAAGCCGACTTGAAAGAATTTCAAATTAAAATAAAAACACAATGTGGATCACGTTAAAAATATTTGCTGGTGCCAAGTCTGTTTCGTGAGAGTACCCACTTGTGATTTCTGGTCTAGACTCATTTCTGTTTTGAAAGAGGAGGATCGAGTACATGATCCCTCATAGGACTTTGCAGCCAGATGAATTTCCACAGGCAGTGTCTCTTCCAGAGTCTTCTGAATCTTGACAAGTCATCAGCACCAGGTTTTACCCTCTCACGATTGAACTCTGTTGGAGAAGAAGGAAGAGAAGTTAGGTACCAGCTTCCTTACAGCTGAGCTGATTTTCTTTCACAGGGCTGCACGCCCTGGAGTCAGAACAGAAATTCTGTGGGGAGAGTGAGCGACTGGGGCCCTAACAACAGGGAGAAAATTTGGTTCTACCTTAGAAAAATCCCTGGAGAAAGTCCTGACTGCATTCAGGAGGTTGGGTTTGTGGCTTCCGGGATTCCATTCCAAGCGGTGATTGCATGGTTCTGAGCTGCTTCTGATGATGTGTCTTATTTTCTGTCATTATAAGTATCCTCTCCTACCCATAAAAAATCTTCTCTTCTGCCTTCAAAAAAGAATTACTCTTACCTCCCCCACAAAGCCTCAAACACGGAATACGAAGAAACTTTGCAACTCCTCCTACATGGACAATGAACGTTGAATGTTTTGTCTATGGATTTTTAAAATCATTGGATTCACTAACATTCCCAAATGATGCAAGTCTCCACCACTAAAGGTTTAATTCATACCTAAAATGTTGCCATTATTTTGGGTAATGATATATAATTAAGTCTGCCGACCGTTCTCATGCTTTTCTATCAGCAATTCATGGCTGTTGTCAAAAAGCAGCTGCGTATCAGTGCTCTTTTTGTTAAAGCCCTTGTCTGAAGTACCCAACAAACAGGGTTTTCTCGATTCATCAGATCGTCCGGGTAGTTCATGGGCTTTTGTAAAAACCTGAATCTATGCCAGTTTCCAGATATATCCATCTCACATTTTTTTTTTCTCGAAGTACTTATCATGGTACTACGAAATATAATAAAAAGAACAAGATAAGGCTGGTTTACACTAAACACATTTCTTACTGTATATTCCACAAAGTAACACTGTAGAAGAAAACAGGCTGTGATCTCCAATCCCTTCCCTAAAGACAGATGCTGGTATCCTACCTACTAGAGTCTCTCACTTTTAGAAAAGAATGGGTATGTAGAGTGACTTGATCTTCCCAGTGCTTCTGTAACTGAAGATTCTAACAGCAAATGGCAGTTTCTCCTCACATAAACTGCAAGAATCTATTCCTTGGGCAGCAGGCTAACTCATCAGGTAGTAGAGCTCAAAAACCGAAGCCAAACTCCAGTGTCACCTCCTTTCTGGGGCAGCAGCCGGACTTATAGAGAGGACAGTAAACCAGAGGACTTGTTCTAAGGGAAAGGATTTACTAGCTTAGGTCCTTACTATTGAGTAAAAAAGAAACCCACGTAGAATTTGGATAACATAAACATGTTAAAAGAGAAATTTGACTCCTCACAATTTAATGTAATGGCATACCAAAAAAAAAAAAAAAGGAAAATAACTTTGCTCCCTTCAAAAGGAATTTTTCAACTTCAAAAAGTCCTTTCTGACTGTTCAATATGTATCTCAAAAAACACAGCTGCTTTTCAAAATTACTGTCGGTGGCAAGACAGAGGTGTTTGTTTTCATAGATCTGGAAGTAGAAAGCAAAAAGGGAAAGTGTAGGGACTCACATGGTTTTTTCACTTGAGGGGGGAAAAAGGGTTTGATCATGAAAGAGGGATCTGTTTTCCCTAGACCCTGGATAATTTCTCTCAGCTTTGGCTTGATTTTTATAATGAATAGTTTAAACCCAAATTACAAGCTTGAATTAAAAGCTCTTAATCTAAAATCCTTTTAGTTCTTGCAAGAAATAATTTTAGGGACTCGTACTGTTGAAATTACTAGGCATATATTATATTATGGTTAATCACAGCTACTATTAAAAGAAAGGTAGTAATATATGTTTTCCTCTGCTAAGATCAGCTGGTGAAACTGTGGTTCTCACACAGTTGCAATGCTCTCGCTAATTATCTAATCACCGGGACAAAGACTTACAGAACCAGGCAGGTTGAGACGGCTCCTGTTGCAGAGTTCCAAATCAAAGTCAGAGTTTTGTAGACAGTGTGACCTATTTATCATTAAATATGCTGAGTTATTCTAACTGCTGCCAGTTCAGAGAGTCGGTGCTATTATTTCTCTGTTTGAATAAATGCTGTTAATTGAAACACAGGCAACAACATTCTCAGGGGTGGGAAATGAAATTCATGAGCTTTCCCCTATAATCCTTTCTTTTATTACCATCTTGTTGCATCTATCAACACATTTATTACTGTCACTGAGGTAATCCTCGCATTTCAAGAACACTCAAGTATTATTTGCATTTTATAGATGAATCAAACAAGATACTACTAAATCAAATGGTAGCATCTGAACACAACTACTTCGGTGGCATAAATGACTTTGTTTCTAATTGACCTCTCTGTAGGTGTTTGTGGTTCACAATATATCCTAATAGTTTATATGGTTCTGGACAGATTTCTGAATCTTTCATGCTTTTGGTACCTCTTCAGAACCTTCTTTTCTGTTTCATGGGAGTAAAACTTGGTCAGTGCAGTGACTCTCAAACAGTAGTGTTCATCTAACGAATCATCGAACTTTACATCAGAATCCGGGGATGTACTGTATGGTGACTAACATAATATAATAAAAAATCATTAAAAAAACAAACAAAAAACAGTAGTGTTCATAAGAATTGCCTGAGGAATGTGTCAAAATGCAGATTCCAGGGCCCTCTATACTAATCTAGTATATCTGTGTGGGGACCCGGGAACTGGCACTTTTCACACATATCCTGGGTGATTCTGATACTGACGGCTCACACACAATATCTCGCTTACCCCTAAGCTAATGACAGTCCCGGATGAAGAAGAATTATTGGGTTTATTTCTTTACTCTTTGATTTCCTGGAACTTACTATACCATTTTAAGCTTTGACTTAGTTTCCATATGATAGAAATTCATTGTTTGTAAAATGCTTGGAGGTTGTAATTTTGAATGGGTTGTAAAAATTTCCCAGTACAGCAGATTCACACCATGGTCAGTCTCCGTTTTGTGCCCATGAAAACTCCAGTTTGATTGTCATTTACGGAAGATAGTTTAAGAGTATCCCTCTGTTAAGACCAGCATGGTATCAGGAAGAACACTGGAGCAGGAATTAGATCTGGTTATGCTTTAATTGTGACTTCAGCTGTAGCTGGCTTGTTTGGGCATTTAGAAATAGGGAAAATATAAATGTGTTTCATGACCCCGAAGGATCATTGAATACACCAAAGAAGATAATGTATGTACAAGTAACTTATAAACTGTACTTTGGTATACAGTTATAATAATGATACATGAATACACTACACAGACAGGAGCAACTTGTTTAAGACTTCATTTAGGGAGTCTATAATTTCTAAGGGCTTGTCTTATGAGAGAAGAGAGAAGTCTTACGGGGAACATGTGGGAGCTTCTGGTTTGGAAAAAACTACTCATAAGCAATCAAAAAGTAATCGTGTGAGAGATAGAGAAGTGTTTTCCTATGACTGTTTCTTAGGAATAGACTCACATAGTGTTTATATACCTAGTGGGAGTGTATTATTGGAAAGCTGGACTAAATGTGATCATACCCTTATTTGGGAAAACAAGTAGTAAGTAGATGACTGAGATATTACACTTTCCTTTCCCCCCCCTGAGCCTCAGCCACAATGTAGCTCTAACTGCACTCTCTTCTTCCTTTTGCTCTCCTCTTCACCCACCCCCTTTTCCTCTCCTTCCCCTTCTTGCTCCTCCTCCTCCTTTCTCCCTCCTCATCCTCTTCCTTTTCTCCTTCTTCTTTCTTCTCCTCCTTCTTCTTCTTCCCTCCTCCTCCATTTCCTCCTCCTCCTCCTTCTTCTTCCTCTGCTTCCTGAAGAGTAGGAAGAACTTATAGAGCACAGATTACTTTGTGTCACCCCTCCCCCATGACCCCCAAATTCACATGTGGAAGCCTAACCCCCAATATGATGGTATTAGGAGGTGGGGACTGGAAGGCGATTAGGTCATGAGGGTGGAGCACTCATGAATGGGATTAGTGCCCTTATAAAAGAGACTTTGGAGAATTCCCTTCCCCACCTTTGGTCATCTGAGGACACGGTAAAAAGACAGCTGTCTATGATCTTGGACTTCCAGCCTCCAGAACTGTGAGAAATAAATTTCTGTTATTTATAAGCCACCCAGTCTATGGTATACCATTCTAGCAGTCTGAATGGATGAAGAAAACCCGCTTGACAGTAATGTGTGTTCCTGAGGACAGTGGCCTCTGGAGCAGCACGTAGTTTGTGTATCACTACGAGCTGCCAGCCATACCATACTTTTGGCAGAAGTATCGGTAACCATGACCATGATTGAGTACACATGGAAGCAACATCTTTGGATAATTTGAATTTTTTCAAATAACCCTTGAAAACAGAGAGAACTGATTGCAATAACCAGAAATCTATAACTTGCTGAGGACAACTTTTCATTCCTGGAGAGAATAAAAATAAAAACATGAATAGCAAATCTTTATTAATTTTTTTTGCTTTCAATGACTAAAACATGTGGTACTTTGTATTATTATGATGAGTTTACAATCATCTAAAACCTTTGTCTTTGCTCTTGGTGATAAAACTGAATTGGGATATTGAGCTACTTAAATTTGGGGGGGCAGACTGAGATTATATTAAGGGGAATACATGTTAAATTTTAGTTAAATTTAAGTCTGGCACATAAATACACTGAATAGTGAACTTACACACAGAATTCATTTGGATTTTTCTTTTAAGATTAAAAAATAATAATTAGCTAGAAGACATGTGTAACTGCCAAATAAGACAGACAGTCTTTGATGTAGTTTTCTTTGGATGAAACATAACCACCATAATAGCCGGTAGTGTATGATGAAAAAGCTTGGGAAATGTTGTCCAACCACATATGAAAATAGGTGCTGGCATTGCAGACAAGGAGATCCATTTTTTACTGAAGAAATCCTCTCCTTCCATAGAACTGTTGCCTAATTCTTGCCGACTCGTCTTTATTAGCCTGAACATAGCTTGAGGTCTAGTTTTCTTTTTCTTTCTTTCTTTCTTTCTTTCTTTCTTTCTTTCTTTCTTTCTTTCTTTCTTTCTCTCTCTCTCTCTCTCTCTTTCTTTCTTTCTTTCTTTCTTTCTTTCTTTCTTTCTTTCTTTCTAGATTTTACTTATTTATTTGTCAGAGAGAGAGAGCACACAAGCAGAGGGAGCAGCAGGCAGAGGGAGAAGCAGGCTCCCTGCTGAGCAGGGAGTCTGATGTGGGACTTGATCCCAGGACCTTGAGATCATGACCTGAGTTGAAGGCAGATGCTTAACTGACTGAGCCACCCAGGCATCCCTGAGGTCTAATTTTCAACTAATTTTTGATTACTCTCAAGTGTTCCATTTCTAGACTAGGTGTAAAGGTCTATCATGGTTTGAAAGTGCTTGACTTTATATTTCTGCACTTCATTTTTAAAAGGAAAAAAGTGTATAATGACAATTCAATTTCAGGTGGGCATTTACTTTTTCATGAATGAAAAACTAAAAGTAATTTCATGAAAAAGTAATTTCATGAAAAAGTAATTTCCAAGGCATATTTTGGGTCACTTTACAGATTCAATCCATGTCCTTCAACTAAGGAAACTAGATTAAAATTACTGCAACAAATTATTGATATTTGGCAAGATGACATAGTTTATAATTAAGAGTCATTAAGAAAAGTTTGTCTTTAGGTTAATGTCAGATCTTTGAAAGGAAGGACTTTATCTCCCATTTCCCCCCGTCTTTCTTAAGCCTTTCAAAGTGCAGTACATGGAAGGAAACACCCTGATTATCTGGCAACCAGGCTTCTGACACTCAGGAGCATCAACCAGAGAAGTAAAACCACTAGGAAATATAAACACACACAATAAATGATTTATTGTCAGGGTTTGATCTTATAAAATAATTGTGGTTGCTGTTGTTCCTGTGTCTGGCGCTAGAGTCTGGAGTGCACATGGCAGGCGGTCAGGAGGGATGGATGAACATGAAGTTGGAAAAGTAAGGAAAAGCTTGAGCCTGTGAAGCTAAGCCTGTGGCTAGGGGAGAAGCCACAAGGAAGGACTGGAACTCTTGTCAATCTCTCTTTGCCTCCAAACTTCCAACTTCTAGGATGGGGCCATTTTACAAGAGAAACTGGAGCCCTTTGTCTGGGAGCTGAACAAGCACTTGGCCCAGAAGTGAGAGAAACTGAATCAGAAGATCCAGCAGGAGCTGGAATTGTTGAGGCCCAGGTGCGGCCTCCTGCCAGCCAGCAAATCAGCAGAGAAGTGGCAATGCGTGTGAAATGCAGCAGTGCCTTGTTCCCCACACCAAGTTCTTGAGGACTATGTTGGCTCTTTGATTTCCACCTTCCAAATCTTTTGTAAGACATTCGCTGTGGCCCCTGTTAACTATAAACTATGCAGGGAAGAGAGTTCTAAGAACTGAAGTTCTAGGTTAATTAATTTAGCATAATACAAATCTATCGTAGTTTAACCTTAGTTAACTTGGCATCCAAATACGCCTCTTTAACTACACTTAACTTCCAAAAAAAGATAATAAAACAGTCTTACCTCTACCTAAGTTAACACCAGTATCCCTTAGACAACTGGAAACACTAATGCTCCCTCTAAAAAAGATATGAAATCTTTTTTTTATCTTTCAGTGATTTTTATTTCTTTTCTAACTAAATCACATTTCCCCTTTCATATAAAGGAACTTAAATATTGAGCTATAATGTTAACTACTATTGATTCTCAAAGGTTCTAGGCCCTAAGTAGTTCTGCCTATGCTGGATTATTATTTTTTATCTCCCTGGAAGCTCTAGGAGGCATTCCAGGAGATCTTACCTTCCAGAAATACTATTCTTTCCCTTCACTGTATAGTAGTAACTCAATTTTCTCTATGTTTTAGGATCAATCATCTCATCTGGCATTTGTTGATTCTTCAGGTAAGAAGTATAAAGAAATGGTAAAATCTCATTTTCTAGTTTAATAGAACCATTGCTGTGTTTCACTGGTAGAAGCTTTCTTTCCTTGGTAACCAAGACCTCTGGGTCAACAGAGCTCAAAGTGCAAGGACAGGGAGCCAAAATTTTGTTAGCGGATCACTAGAGGTAATTGTTAGAGCAGCCACTCCCTTGAATGCCCCCTTGATTCCCAGAGCCCTAAATCCTGGCTAGGGGAGAAAAAGTATCATATACTTGTCTCTGAACAAGGGTATATACTCCATTCAAGAAGCCACTGGCCACCTAACTGGTGCCATAAGCAGATCTCCAGAAGTTCCTTCCACTGTTTGCCTAGCCAATCACTTCAGGGTGACAGAGAAGACAGTAAAACCAGCAAATTCAATGAGCATAAGCCCATTGTCACATATCATAAACTATAAAATGAGTTTCTAAGTAAAAACTAATGGTGAGAATAAGGCTGTTTGTATGTCCAAGGATGATAGTTTTGGCAGAAACATTGTGGGGAAGGAAAGCAAATTCACATACAGTATATTGTGAGAACAAAGCACTGCCACTTCCCTGATGGAAGTAGTTCTACGCAATTAATCTGCCACTGGGTGGCTGGCTAATTCCCCTCCCTCCCCCGTGAATGGTGCCATATTGGAGACTCAGTGTTGGTCTATGCTGCTGTCAAATTGGGCATTTGGCAGTAACTATAGTCAGGTCAGCCTTAGTAAGTGGAAATCTATGTTGCTGAGCCCATGCATAACTTCTGTCCCTGCTTCTATAAGTACGTTTTCATGAGCTCATTAGTCAATATGGGGATGGTTGAGGCAAGAGTTTGAGTGTTATACATATAATGGGTCATCTTGTCTACTGCTTATTAAGATCCTCCTCCACTGTCGTTTCTCTTTGGTGAGCACACACATATGTATCTTCACATCCTGTGCACATCCAGAGAGGTCTAAGCACATATCTTTTCCCCAGGGCTCCATATTATCAGTTTTTCAAAAGAGATCTTTCCAACTGCCTAGCAATTCAAACAAGTTCATTAGCTGCTTCTGCTGAGGCAGGATAGGTCCATATTTCTGGCAATCTCCCTTTCTAGGTAAAATGAACAACCAGGTGTATTACTCAAAGTTCTGCCCACAGGGAGGATTTCTCTCCACCACTGTCTTTCAAGATACCTCAGATTAGATCTCTAATGCTATAGCTGTCCACTTTCAGGTAAAGCCGGTCTATTTTGCAGAACCATCTGCAACCCAGGCCCCAATATTTCCTCCTCCAATTAGCTAATCACAGGAAACTCCCCTCAAGGTCATAGAGGTAGGTTGAGAGGGTTGAAGCTATGTGGCAAAAATACAGGTCATGAGCTTACTTATGCAACTTCCTTGTTTTCAGGACATAGTCAAGTCAGATCTCGTATATAGAACTTTCATTTAATGATGGAGCACTGCTCTGTGTGCCCAGCTTTGTGGTTTAGTAGAACATAAAAGCCCTGATAAGCCCTCAAGTCTTGTGGTAATTTGGTGGCCCATGTTCCAGGCTTCAGCTCCTGTTAAGGGTTAGAAGCAAGGAAAAATCTGTTTTTCTTTTTTTTTTTTAATGATTTTTTAAATTATATTATGTTAGTCACCATACAACACATTCCCGGTTTCCGACGCAAAGTTCGATGATTCATTAGTTGCATATAACACCCAGTGCACCATGCAACACGTGCCTTCCTTACTACCCATCACCAGTCTATCCCATTCCCCCACCCCCCTCCCTTCTGAGGCCCTCAGTTTGTTTCTCATAGTCCATAGTCTCTCATGTTTCATTCCCCCTTCTGATTACCCCACCTTTCTTTATCCCTTTCTTCCCCTACCGATCATCCTAGTTCTTATGTTCCATAGATGAGAGAAATCATATGGTAATTGTCTTTCTCTGCTTGACTTATTTCACTTAGCATTATCTCCTCCAGTGCCATCCATGTTGCAGCAAATGTTGAGAATTCGTTCTTTCTGATAGCTGAGTAATATTCCATTGTATATATGGACCACAGCTTCTTAATCCAGTCATCTGTTGAAGGGCATCTCGGCTCCTTCCATGATTTGGCTATTGTGGACAATGCAGCTATGAACATTGGGGTGCATATGGCCCTTCTCTTTACTACGTCTGTATCTTTGGGGTAAACACCCAGTAGTGCAATGGCTGGGTCATAGGGTAGTTCAATTTTTAACTTTTTAAGGGACCTCCACACTGTTTTCCAGAGTGGCTGTACCAACTTGCATTCCCACCAACAATGTAAGAGGGATCCCCTTTCTACACATCCTCTCCAACAATTGTTGTTTCTTGCCTTGTCTATTTTTGCCATTCTAACTGGCGTAAGGTGGTATCTCAGTGTGGTTTTGATTTGAATTTCCCTGATGGCTAATGATTTTGAACATTTTTTCATGTGTCTGTTAGCCATTTGTATGTCTTCATTGGAAAAGTGTCTGTTCATATCTTCTGCCCATTTTATGATTTGTTTATTTGTTTCTCGTGTATTGAGTTTGAGAAGTTCTTTGTAGATCTTGGATACCAGTCCTTTATCTGTGGTGTCCTTTGCAAATATATTCTCCCATTCCATGGGCTGCCTCTTAGTTTTTTTGACTGTTTCCTTAGCTGTGCAGAAGCTTTTTATCTTGATAAAGTCCCATAAGTTCACTTTATCTTTTGTTTCTCTTGCCCTTAGAGATGTGTCGTGAAAAAGGTTGCTCTGGCCGATGTCATAGAAGTTGTTGCCTATGTTCTCCTCTAGAATTTTGATGGATTCCTGTCTCACATTGAGGTCTTTCATCCATTTGGAGTTTATTTTTGTGTATGGTGTGAGAGAGTGGTCAAGTTTCATTCTTTTGCATGTAGCTGTCCAATTTTCCCAGCACCATTTATTGAAGAGACTGTCTTTTTTCCACCGGATGTTTTTTCCTGCTTTATCAAAGATTAGTTGCCCAAAGAGCCGAGGGTCCATTTCTGGGTTCTCTATTCTGTTCCATTGGTCTATGTGTCTGTTTTTGTGCCAGTACCATGCTGTCTTTGTGATCACAGCTTTGTAGTACAGCTCGAAATCTGGCATTGTGTTGCCCCCAGCTTTGTTTTTCCTTTTCAACAGTTCCTTGGAGATTCGGGGCCTTTTCTGTTTCCATACAGGAAAAATCTGATTTTCAAGAATACAGTAGTAGTAGTTTTCTACTGAGGAAAGCATACCTTTGTTCCAAAATCCTAATGGTTTGTGCTGTAATTCACCTCTAAGGGACCATCAAAGACCCTACACAACATCTCTGCCTCCCATGTATGCTTTAAGCACCTTTAGATCTGTGAGCTCATACAGTTCAAATGGCACTGAGACTTACACAGGAGTCTGGGCACATGGCAAAGCCTTCTTATGTCCTGGGCCTCACTAAAAACTGGCAGCTTTTCAGGTTGCTCTGTAAATGGGTTGTAATGGCACCCTCAAATGAAGTGTATGCTGTCTTCAAAATTCAAAGAGGTATGGTGGCATTGGGTCTCTTTCTTAATGGTAGGGGGAGCCAGACACAGCAATGTGTAATTCATTCTGGAAGGGGTATGCCCCATACAACTGACTCATGGAAATTTTGCTGATTTTTTGTAGGATTTATTTCTTACCTGCTGGCACACAACTGCCCTATCCACGTGTCTGGGATCATCACTACTTCCTGCTCACCTGATCCAATTAGTATGATACTGTCAGTGTAATGCACCTGAGTGAAATGAGAGGTGATCCTGGTCCCTGGCACATGGCTAAGAAGTTGCTGTAGCCCTGAGTTAGGACAGTGGAGGTATATTAATGATCCTGTCACTAGGGGCATCCTGCAGCAGATGCTGGCACCAGCTTCGAGATGCACCAGCCCTAGGATTCACAGAAGCTTTAACAGGAGAGTCATCAGGAATTACAGATGCTGTTGGCCCAGTTGCTGCCCCAAGACACCCTGCAAACAGAAAATAGGCACAGATATACCTAAGATATGTACAGATAGCCTGAGGCCCTGTGTTGTCTCCTTAGTGTAAAGAAATATGATCAGTCTTTCACTTCTGGCTTTCTGCGCAAATGTCTCCTGTGGGCCATGGTAAGAATCCTCAAGGAAAGCAATTCTGGGAAATGTAGTTCCAGTTTAGCTGTTGGATCAGAATAGCTTTGATCTCAAATGAACATACAACCAAAAACTCTGAGAGCAAGAAACTTCCCCTAAATCTCTAGAACAATGAAAACGTCTGCAGACTAGAAAGCTCACATAAGAATTTCTTCCCACCTGCTTCATCAACGAAAAAGTAAGATTTCCTATGGCAAGCTGGTGAAGTTCAGAAAACATTGCACTTGTGGGGTGAAAGCCATGAAGGGCAGGCAAGGCAATCGAAGGTAGAAGAACAAGGGAAAAAGGAAAAGCAGAGAAGGTAAGTGATGGAGATTGGAAGCAGGGTGTAGTGCTGCGCAGAAGCAGGCAATGGGTAGGGATGATAGAAAACAAGCAACACTTGTCAACAGAGAAGAGTGACAGTGACCAAAAATTGGAAGAAAGAGCAGCTTCTGTTTCTGGATGGGAAAATGTCTCTGGGCCTGACGTGTCACTCATGAAGGAGCAGGCGTATGGAAGCTCCGTTCTTTTAACAGACATCAGGTGACAAATGTCTCCCAGGGAATGGTATTTAGGATATCTTGAAAACACATGACATTACTGAAACAGCTAATCTAAACTTCCTGTAAAATTTGGTTGTATCAAACAGTTCCATCTTCAATAATTTCAGTTTAAATATATTACATTTTGTCTAATTTAAATGTTTTTTCTATTTATTATTTATAATAATAGCTACCATTAGTTTTTATTATTGTCAAAAATTAGGACATAATTAAACATAACATTAAACAAATTTAAAACACTGATTAGAATGCCTTTTAGTTAATTTTTAGTCTCTTTTAAGGCAAACTCTTCATTAAGGTGTATTTAGTTGTACGTGGCTTAGATTATCAGTAATTTTATTTTCCCCACTTTTGTTAATGAACAAAATTTGACTGGCCATTACTCTGAGGCAGAGGAGAGCGTAAACATAATTAAAAGAAAAAAAAATTAAAGTCCTAATTGTTTTAAGTGAGGTGTTTGATATCTTGTAGAAATTACTGTTCTCCTTAGCTAAACTTGTAAGGAGATGCAAACGGAATTGTTTGGAGAGAGAGGGAGATTTCGAGAGAATAAAAAAAAAAGATTGAGGGTGCAGAGGTGCCTAGATATAAAGAGTTGTATTTATTTTTTATGTCGTAGATGACTAATCTTCTTGTTAATGCTATCTTTGTTATTAATCCTTCATAGGGCCCTGAGATCATATAAATTATCCTGAAAATTATTAAACACCATACACACTCATTTACATATGTGCTATTGAAAATTCATGCCATTTTGAAAAGGCAGTAATTATTCAAGATTTTCAAATGTTAAAAAAAAAAAAATCTTACCTCTTCAGTAATCCCTTAACTCAGGTTTCCTTCTGCTTTCTAAGTAGGTACATATCAGAGGTGGTTCAAGGGTCTATTTCTAGCAATGAACAAAGTCACAAAAATGACAGACTGTGTTCTGCAGAATGCTTATGCTTCTTTGACCCTGAACCAGAACATTTGTGTTTAATTCTGATTAAGCACAGTTTATCATGACCTTATTTATAACACTTAGCATTTATAGTTTCATAAAAATGATACTTTCTTTGCCCTTGTTTCTACGTTAATGTTGTTACTGCCACAGATCTGTGGAATTTATGAAAACAGTTATCTAACTGATATATTCAGGAGATCCCTGCCAGAATCACTCATATTTATACTTATTTCAAGGGTATCTGGGAGAGTTTGAGCAGCTTAATCCAAGGACTGGGCTTGTCACTGATCGTTCCCTGCATTTCTTTTGGTGGTACAAGTGAGAGAAAGAAGAAAAAAAATTAATAAATTCTTGTTACCATGACTGGAGGTTTTTCTGTATTTATTTGATTTTTTTTTTGTTCATTTCTTTTTGATTTAATAACTTCATGTTGAGAGAATGAAAGATCCCTTAAAAATCAGTATCAGGGGAATGATGTAATACATTTCAGTGAGATAAAATTTTTAGAGTAGATTACATAATAAGGGTGTAGTCCTTGATGAGCAAGCCCAAAGTGCCTCTAGGTCAAAAAACCTGATTAACTCAAGGCTAATTCAGATACACGTGTCTACAAACAACCCACTTTCCAATTGGACTTCCTCACATATACACTAAAAAACCTGTAGTCTTCTGGTAAAATGGGGATTATATTATTATGGAGAGCTCTTTCTTCTGGATATTTCTAAGTTAGCCATTAGAAAGTTTTTGTTTCAAAAGTTCAGTTTTAAAATACATTTTCAGTGCATCTGCTTTGGCAAACAGTATAATTGAAGGTAATTTAAGTTTTTATTGAATATATGGAATGATCCTATTCATAGAAGAAGAATTATCTTAATTTTCTTGCACCCTTCCCCTCTTCCCATAATCATGACATCAAAACACCGGCTTTCCCCTTTTCTTTGAGACTCAGGAGGGCCGAAGAAATAGCCTTTTGCTTTTTCTCGCTCCCTTAGCAAGGACTGAAGGAAGGGATCTATCCTATTGTTCAGAAACACCACCTCCCTCCCCTAAATAAGGCGGAGAAGGAACCAGACAGCTCTTATGTCCTCCTGGTTGCTTTTCTTTCCTACCCCAGTTTATCTTTTGTCTCCCCTCTCGACCCTACCTCTGAAGCCATTTTATGAACTGTCATGTGCCACCTGAGCCTCCAGTAAAAACAAAAACAGGCAGAAAGAAAGAAAGAAAGAAAGAAAAAGAAAGAAAGAAAGAAAGAAATCAGGTTTAAAAAATCAATCAGGAAAAGAAAGACAGGTTATTGTGAGACTGACGGAATGACTGTGGTGAGCTCGGGCCATGGGCTGGCTGTTGGGAGTTCTGGGAGCCTAGGAGGTGACTTCCCATTGTATTTAACAGGAGATTTTACATGACCATCTGGGAGTGGTATTATGCTGTTTTATTCTATCTCCTTGATTTTTATTGTGGTTGGTATTCATCTCCCTTTTTTAAAAAGCGACATGGAAGATGTTTAAGTTTATGATTTTCAAAGCACTGAAAAACAGAATTCTATGCAAAATCTCATGTAAACACGATTTTATAAGATCCTCAGGGCTAGATTATGAGCTGTATGTAACTTATCATCACATTTTAGAAGTTGGAGATGGGCCCGGAAAACTAATTATTTTGCCCAAGTCCGTATAGCTAATAAGGGGCAAACACAGGATTTAAACCCCGATCTGTCTGACAATGAAGTCAGTATTATGTCTACACCACATTGCAAAGGCAAAGCAGCTTTCTGGTAAGCCTTTTGCTCTGCATAAAATCAGCCTTAACAGTCTTCATCTTTTTGTTTTCTGTTCCAACAGCATCATCAATTGCTACATTTTTCATATCATCTTTTACTTATTTTTAGCTCATACGTGTATAGGCCTGTGTTGTTTTTTGTTTGTTGTTCTAAGAAGGAGAACGTTGCATTGTACTGCCACACTGACTTTTCTATTACACATCTCGACAGCATTTGTGTATATCTCTGTACTTGCAAACACACAGATTGTCTTTAAGAGTATATACAAAAAACTGGTTAAAAATCGTTGTATTTGGGGAGTGGAGCTGAGGGGCAGTGTGAGAAAAAGACTTATTATTTTTTTGTACAAATTTTTTTTGGTAAAACTTTTTGTTCCTTTTGAATATTATACTATGTGATATTTTACCCATTGCAAATTTAAAAATATCTCTATATTATGGACATTTGGGATATGGCTGCTAAAGATATGAAAAACTAGATGTATTTTTACAAATTCAAACCAGAAATGAAGTATTTTAAATTGTGGCTATGTTGCTTAGCCAACGATTTACTGTGATCCTAGATTTCGGAAGAAGCCAGGTAATATAAATACTTTTGGTATTTGGAGCTTAAAAGCAAAAGAAGACCCATGTAACAATAATTGCAACACAAAATTTTAGATTGGAAGGTATATTATAGATTATTTAGTCCAATGTCTTTATTTAGTTATGAAGAAATTTCTAGCTGTTAGTGGCAGAGCCTGGAAAGCAAACCAAAAGCAGGTCTTTGGGCTGTAAGTTCCACATGGCCTCTAATCTACTGTGTGGCAAAGGTTGGCATGGTTAATTCATAGGAAAATGATACCTAGAAAAATAATTATTATGCCACACTCTGAAGACCAGGTATTTTTTCTTGGACATATTTTTTAAAAAGACATTTAAATAATGTAGGATTTGTGTCAAGCAAATAATTTGCTTTATTTTTCTAAAAGTTCTGACATAGAGAGTGCTTTATGTAACTGTCATGACACTTTGGGAAAAGATGATATTTGTAGCAACAGTTGTTTTTCTCTTTCTTTTCTTTCTTTCTTTCTTTCTTTCTTTCTTTCTTTCTTTCTTCTTTCTTTTTTCTTTCTTTCTTTCTTTCTTTCTTTCTTTCTTTCTTTCTTTCTTTCTTTTCTTTCTTCCTTCTTTTCTTTCTTTCTTTCTTTCTTTCTTTCTTTCTTTCTTTCTTTCTTTCTTTCTTTCTTTCTTCTTTCTTTCTTCCTTCTTTTCTTTCTTTCTTTCTTTCTTTCTTTCTTTCTTTTAAAGATTTTATTTATTTATTTGTCAGAGAGAGAGAGCACACAAGCAGGGGGAGCAGCAGGCAGAGAGAGAAGCAGGCTGTCTGCTGAGCGAGGAGCCCAATGTGGGACTCAATCCCAGGACCCTGGGATCATGATCTGAGCTGAAGGCAAATGCTTAACTGACTGAGCCACCCAGGCATCCCAACAACAGGTATTTTTCATGTAATTATTACTGTCAGTTAAATGTGTGTATGCGTGTTTATTTCGAAAGTTTATTATTCTGCATATTGCAACCAGAACAAGCAATGCCATCATCAGAATAAATTGACAATGAACAGTGACGTTCATGATAGCCCAATGTATAATCCAGCAAGGTTAGCTGAAATTTCGTTATTAGTTAAATGTGTTTAAAGTCAAAGAATCAGCAAATGGAAATGATTCAGCCAGGTAATAATTCAATCTATTCACTTTTACCTCATTTAGGTATTCTCTGGTCATTAAAAAAAAAAAAATCCCAAGTAAATTTGTTTAACATGAAATTTAAAGGCATCGAATGTATGGACTAAAATATATGCAGCCTTGTGTCTACACGTGGGCAGTATTTCACTTCTTGGTAGGTTCTCTATTTCCCCCTATAGTTATCTTTAATGAATGAGTTATGTCCATTGTGGTAGGAATAATATTATAGGCAAGAAAATCATTGATAGATTCTGCTGAATAGGTTGATTTACTGACATGGAAAAGAAAAATGGACATGGGCCATGATTATCATATTTGTAGACCCACACACATATGCACTAGGCAGCTTCCCCCCACCCCAATAGTTCTCTGCTTTTAAAATTACATATCCCTTTTCTAATGTTGAAGAAAATTCATCTTTGCTATTTTTTTTTCCATTCTGTTATGTCATATCCTGAGTTTACTCATCTCCTGGCCAAACTTCCAATCTCTCACTAGACTGTACTCTGACAGTTTGAGCATGGATATCATTGAAAGAACCCTCAACTCTTCTAAAACCATTTTCTATGCCACTCAAGTTAACTGACTTTAGAAATTTAGAGAAAAAGAGATTTGGGGAGAAATGAACAATTTTGTATATTGTGCACCATTTCTAAAGAGTAGGTTTTGATTCAGTCCAGCTCACATCTGATTCTTTGACTTTTCTCTTAGCCTAGCTCAGATTATAGCATATTTAGCAGAGTGCTATATGACTTTATCTACTCAAACAGCCTTGTAAAAATCCACCGTATAAGAACAACATACCAGGGTCCTAAATCAAGTGATGTGCAGAATTTAGATAGATAAAATTAAATCATTTGAGCACCCAGAGTTTTCTCTTAACATAGTTGCATTTTCAATTCACTTGGCTAATTCAAAAAAGAAAGTTAATTTTCAGAAAATAGCTGTTCGACACATCTGTGGCCTATTAAATGATTAATTAACATCCAAAAGGAAAAACACACACACAAACAAAATTTGTGGTTAAGTCATGACAGCACTAGTTATTTTTATCAGCCTAAATTCGTACTCATAACTATCCTCATTAGTAGAATATTCTCACTAGCCTGGTATGTTATTACGCTATCCTCAGAGGTATCTTGGGTGGGCATCTAACAGATGATGTAACTTCTCAATTAAAGAATTGAAATGCTCCTAGATGTATATGGCAACCTTGCTTTAGAAAGTTCTTTTTCTAAGTTTTTTAAAAAGATGACTGAAATTTCTTCACCTAGACCACAGCGTGCTACTTGATCCTCTCGAAGCCATGATGTGTTCGAAGGATTAACTAAGCTATGAATCATTTGTGTTATGGATTACAACTTTACTAGAGTATTTTCCTCTATAAGGTAAACTTGTTTTTGATGGTATTATTGATAATTTTAACAATTAAAGAATCTTAATTGGTGTTTGGGCATAAGGTTTGTTGTTTTTTGGGTTTTTTTTTTCAACATACCAGTGATGGATTAATAGTACTACTTCTAATTCAGACTGAATTTATACCACAAATCCTAAGTATCATCCGATACTTAGGAAGTTAGTATTTAGACATTAATTGCCTAGACCTAGGCTCAATTCTATTTTTACAGACCAAAACAGTACTAGAGACTTCATTAAAAGGAAAAAAATATATAAATATATATACACATATATATTTGTCTGTTCTTATCTATGATTGAATAAATCAACGAGCATGTTTCAGGCATTGTACTTGGTGTTGGAAGTATAAATATAAGTAAGCACTAAGTCTGCCTCCAGGGTACCCTCACAATCTAGAAGGGGAAACAAAGATACAACTCCATGGTGGTAGTTTTTGTTAAATCCTATAGGAAAGGTGAGATTAAGGTGCTCTAGGAGCATAGATGGGAAGTGCAGAAGAGAGGGGCGCCTGGGTGGTGCAGTTGTTAAGCGTCTGCCTTCGGCTCAGGGCGTGATACCAGCGTTCTGGGATCGAGCCCCACATCAGGCTTCTCTGCTGGGAGCCTGCTTCTTCCTCTCCCACTCCCCCTGCTTGTGTTCCCTCTCTCGCTGGCTGTCTCTCTCTGTCAAAGAAATAAAATAAAATCTTTAAAAGGAAAAAAAAAGGAAGTGCAGAAGAGGGTAGCAGGGATTTACAAGGGGAATAAAATTGGTGCAAGACTTTAAAGGCTGAAGAAAAGTATCATAAAGAGCATTTTAGGCCTAAAGAGATGCAATGGTGGAAGGCAGAGAGATATGAAACTACAAGAATTTCAAATGGGTCAAAATGGTGAAGGCATGTGGGAAAGTGGGTGATTTGGCCAAAGATATATGAAAAATGGATTGGGGCACATTATAAATGGCACAGAATGTCATACTAAAGAGTCTGGACTTTATTCAGTATGAAATGGGACCATAAAAGTCTTTGAGAAGGTTTGTGTCTTTATTTTGGAATAGCAATTTGAAAATTGCTTCTAGACTTAGAGGGAGACTGATCCTACAAGTTAAGGCTTGTGATTAAACAAATACAGGGCATGCTGCTCTCCCTATTTCCTTCTTGGAGATTCACTGTGGACATTAACAGATTAAAGGTGCAGAAAAACTGCGTTAAGCCATTAATGTTTTTTAACCTGCTGTTTCCTAAAAGTGAATGATCATGGGACTCTCTCTTTTTTTTTTTTTTTTTCACCTTTTGCCTTCTCTCTCCTGCAGTATAATTTAGGGAATTCCATTTTGTAAAGAAAACTCTTTCAGTTGTGTGGAATCTGGATAAGATGGCATGGGATTTGAGGCTGAGGGCTAATAAGGGAGAGATATAAGTGAGATACATACGATTTCACTAACAATAAATAGCATCTATTTTGATATTAATGTTTTTTTAATTTTTTAAAGATCTGTTTTTTTGTTTTTCAGAGAGAGAGAGAGAGAGAACAGCAGGCAGAGGGATAAGCAGTCTCCCCTTGGAGCAGGGAGCCCCATGCAGGACTCAATCCCAGGACCCTGGGATCATGACCAGAGCCTAAGGCAGACACTTAACTGACTGAGCCACCCAGGCGTCCCTAATGTTTATTTTTAAATTATGGAATTATTGATGCCCTAGCCTCAAATGTTTATGCAGAGAAATATTAATTTCCATTGAAATTAAATGAGCAAATTCAACTTTTTTGAAACTTCTTCTCAAAATACCCATTATAAGACCATCATGAGAGATTCTTTAAGTGGTACATAACTGATTTTCTTCACTAATGTTCATTTTAAAGGAACTGCACAATCCCTTTAAAAAAAAATCTTGGCAAAATACAGCTCTGTTAGTTACAGTTACTACTGTCAGTTTTTAAAATACTCGTAGCTGTGAATAACATCAGTGAATGAAATCCATTTGCTGTCTGTGGCTGGAAAGTCTACAGTTTTTGAAAGCTGGAATTACTTGGGAGGGGCCATTCAAATGTGTCATGGAGGAGATACTAACCTCACTGTTTCCCCTTAAAATCTGGCCCACACAAAATGCCAAAATACTTGCAATATGTTCAAATGAAGCCAATTTTTAATTTTCTAAAATTGGAAAAATAATGGCGTATTGTAAAATTTATATAGACCTTCTTGTTCTCAATTAGATGAATCATTTGTAGTAAATATTAAAAACCCCATCATTTTCATGAATTCTGGAGTACCATATTGTAGGTATTCCTAGAGGTATCTTTTCCTTTAGCTTAGAGAATTCCATTTCCCCTTGTTTCTTAAGACTGTTAGTTTGTAGGTAACTGCAATATCAGGTCCAAATTCCTTTCCAAAACACAGAAAATATTTTCCTGTGGAACACTAACACTAAAAATAGGAGAGCTTTTTTGGCTTATAACTACTGAAAATTATAACATTTAAAGAGAGCAGAGTGAGTTAAATTGCTATGTTAGCTAAATCTTACGTTGGCTCTACAAATCTGTTATATTTAAACTATAAGGATCTGTTTTTATATTTCTTTAAATGAATTTAAAAAAGAAAGTACTATTTTTTCCTAACCCTTTACATCACTTGGCATTAAATATTTCTTTTTCACATTGTTCAAGAAAGATATTTCTGTAACTTGGTTACAATGCATCATCTGTTTCAGTTCTTAACTTGCTCAAAAGGGAGTCTTTTCCTTATTCACATGACCTTGAGTTTTTGATGTATAGTTCATTTCTTACCAGGTTTTCTTTTTATATATTTTTTCATTTCTTGTATTTTGATCATATAAGGTTTTGTGATGAGAAATTTGGCTATCATAGCTTTGGGCATATTTATCTCCCTTCTTTATTTCTAACCAATTAGGATAGGTTCCTTTTTATCCATAGAATAACTACTTGTGAATTGTCAAGACAGATTTCCAATAATCTTAAGAATATTGAAGCCCATAAATTCTGTCTCTAATGGATACCGCTTTTCACACCTCCGTAAGAATCCTTAGGAGGTAATCTTCAGACTGGCAACCTGACAGCTTTACATATTATGTAATTTTTCAAATCTTTCACACAAGAAGCAATGCAATGAAGAGAAAATTCTCTACTGGAGGACTTTCCCTTATGTAGGAGACAGAGATCCTCTAACACGGAACAGTATTGGGGAATGCAGGTTTGTCCCTTGAGGCCATTTAGAAATAGCTATAGATGAATATCAAATTGGGACGTGAGAAAATAAGGATTGACTAAAATGGTTGATGTTGGAAGTCAGAATGACATGCATATTTGGCTCAGAATTTCATTCAAATGTTGTACTGGGCAAAAACCCTACTACTTCCTACCTATTTAATATCTATGTGGGAGGGAAAATTTGGACTCAACAAAAAACAAGCTCAACAAGATTTAAAGAGCCAAAGATTTAAATATTGTGTGAATCATGTGCTCTGAGTAACTCCAAAAAAGCTGTGAACGTGTCTCAATGCACAAGGCAATGAAGTCTTAGTGGGTCAGCTTGCCTCAGACACAACTGACTCAGAGAAGCATGTGGAACAGTGTTGGGATAGATTCTAACTCATTTGTTTTATGTACACTAGGGACTATTATAACGTATTAGTAAGGAAATTAACAGCTGTAATAAAACAAAGAAATAGATGGCTAGTATGCCAAGAATGTAAGCAGCTCCTTATTTGTCAATATTGCTAACAGAAACGAAGTGCTGTTTTATGAAAACATTCCTCAGAAATTTTACAGGATTCTGTTTTAGTATAAAACAATCTTTAATGCTTATTAAAACTTAATAAGCCATTGTAGAAGACTGCATTTTAATGAAAAACATTCTTTTCAATAATTTCATTCAAAATCAATGATTCCATTGCCCAGGAACCAGTTCTGATATGTTTGGGAAACTATTCATAGAAAAATAACAACATGTCACATACCTGATAATCTCTTACTGTTTATTTCCATGAAGAATTAGGATATTCCTGTGTTTTTGGAATTCTAAACAAAGAGCAATCAGGGAAAATCCATATCAGAGATTTGTTAGAATTCCTATCACCTCTAGTTACCATTGGAACATTGAATTATTTTTGAATTTTCTTGCCTGTCTCCTATACCCACCATGTTTTAAAAAAAAAATGTGTGGCACATGTCCATTGTTAGCAAATGTAAGCCATTACTAAGTGTATTCACTTAGTTTTTTATCCCTTACTTAGTTTTAAGGTGTCAGTGTCCCTGTAGACATTTGGTTGCCTGAAACTCATTCTGTAATAGATTTTTCGGCAAAGGCCTGTGGGAACACTCTTCTCTGAGATCTTGCATGGTGACTACAGCTTGTATGGGACTTGGAAATTGGTTTTGCAGGATATAAAATCCTTGACTTCCACTTGTTTTCCATGAATATTTAAAATACTTACTCTATTTTCTTCTGGCATTAATGTCAGCTGAAAAGTCTGATGAGTGTCTAATTTTCTTTTCCTTGTACATCACTTGTTACTTTTGCCTAGGTACTCAAAAGTTTTTAAATCCAGTATATTACTAGATAATGTCTTAGTGTTGGTTATTCTAGGTGGATATTCTTAGGTATGAAATATGCTTTTTAAATTCAGTGTTTCATTTTTTTCTCCTAGGAAAGTGTTCTTAAATTATAGTTTCATTTTTTTTTTCCTTTTCTTACTTTGGCTTTCCTACCTAGAGACTCCTGTTATCTATATGTTGGATCTTCTTTATCTATCTTTGATATATATCACTTTATCTTAAATCCATTTCCTTCTCTTATATTTTATTTCTAATTTTCTCTTTTTTAAACTTCTATTTATTTTATTCACTTGCTTATATTCTATCCCTTTTTTTCCCAATTACTTTTATGCTGTATTAGGTTAACCTTCATTTCTGAAACTATTTAGTTTTTAATTCTTTCCTGGGTTCTACCATGTCATTTCTGAGTGTTTCTAATTCAAATCCGAATGTTGCTCTTTCAAGATTTATAATTTTTGTTCAAAATCCTTTAGTTTGTTTTGAAGTGGAAGCTATAGTTTTGGTATATTTTGTGGGCATGTCTCAGTCTGGGTGCTTTCATTTTCTGTAGACATGTTATTCTGCTCCTTTTCTTTTTTCCATATATTAGTTTTAAATGCATTTTCACTTTGCTCATTGTGGTGGGTTGAATAGTGTCTCCCAGAAATTTATAACCATATGGAACTTTTGGATGTGACCTTATTTAAAAGTGGAGTCTCTGCAGATGTAATTAGTTAAGGACTTCAAGATGAAATCATCCTGGATTTAGGGATTGGTTGTTCTAATAAGAGGAGAGGACAAAGGAGAAACACAAAGAGTAGAAAGCAGTGTGAAGATGGAGACAGAGATTGGAATGATGTGTCTACAAGCTGAGGAACATGAAGGTCTACTAGCAACCTCCAAAAGCTAGGAGAAAGGCATAGGGTAGTTTCTCCCTCAAAGCTTCCAAAGATGAACCAACTCTATGGACATTTTGGTTTTAGATTTCTGGTCTCCTGAACTCTGAGAGAATAAATATCTTTTTAAGTCACCCAGTTTCTGGTAATTTCTTAGAGGAGTCCTGGGAAGAGAGTACAATACTTTCCTTTTGTCCTTTTTAATGTGAAATTATTTTTCCAGAAATTTTAGAAGTAACCATGGTTCAGAGTGACTTTTCTAACTTCACAGAGTTCCTGTTTCTGTTGTGTTTATGTGTATGCATATGTAAGTGTTCAAAGATAAAGCAGCTTAATTTCTGAGATTGCCTGGCTTTTATTTTGATCTTTCCTTTCCTTTATATTCTGTTCAATTTGGATTGAGTCCTGGCTACTCAATTTCAAGAATTCATGGAGCTGGCCTGCTACAGCCTTGTCAGCCTCACTGTGAATCTCTTTTACTCATTTGCTTTTTTTATTTGTTTGTTTTGTTTTTTAAAAAGATATATCTCTGTATTTCAGAGAGAGCAAGCAATAGTGCACACTTGAGTGGAGGGCGGGGCATAAGGAGAGAATCTTTGAGCAGACTCCTGGCTGAGCATGGATTAGGAAGCCCAAGGTGGGCGTCTATCTCATCACCTATGAGATCACAACCTGAGCTGAAACCAAGAGTCGGATGCTTAACTGACTGGGCCACCCAGACACCCCCACTCACTTGCTTTTGGATTTAGTTAAATTCCCAGTTTTAGGTGTTTCTCTCTAATGGGCATGCAACATTTTCCAATGAATATCTATTGGCTATTTTGGTTATTTTCTTTCTCCCTCCCAGATGGCAATAGCATGCAGGTCTTGCTGCTATTGGCTTTTTGTCCCTATCCTCTTGTTCTGGAGTTTGTGGGAACGCCTTGTTGCATAGCTTTATATCAGATGTTTTCTGTGGGTTTTTGGTTTTGCTATATAATTGCTCTGTCTGATTCTGTGAGGGGGGATCCAGGAAAATTAAAAAGTTGTATCATCAACCATCACCATCAACTTCTAAGAATCTTTTATGCTTAATTTAGCTGTAAAAAATTTTAGTTTGCATCATGATATTTTCTATATAACTAAGATATATCTCCCATGTATCATTTAATAATTAAATAATAACACACCCTACCCTGTATATTTCCTAAATTGAAGTCAGTGTGTTTTGGTTTTCTTTTTGAAAAAGTCATTGAGTTAAGAATAGCTGATAACTTTAAATGTTAAAACCAAAATATACTTAAAATTTGGTTTGGGTTTTTAAATGGCTCATACAATCCCTTATTGGTATTTCCTCGTTTCTTTCCTTCTTCCCTTATACCTTTTTCTTCTTACACATGCAAAATATTTGAAAAGTCATAGTTTTATAAAGCTATTTTAAACACTAGTGTCTACTTCTCTCCTTCCTCCTCACTTTTCTCCACTCCAGAAAACTTTTAGTTTGTTGAGCTGATTCTTCACCAATTGGCTTCCATGTCTCTAAATTAAATTCTTATTTTGCTTCTTCCTTATTATTTCAGTTTTAGGCGTTACTCTTAATTTTTTATCAGGATAAAGATTCACCTATCTTTTACTCCCCCCACCCTGCATGGCTTTCTTTATGCCAACACTCATGCATGTTCGTGTTCCTTCATCCTCCCTATTTAATTATACAATACTTTTGCTTCAATAAAGATTTATTTTGTTAGATCACTGTCTACATGATTATGACAGTTTAAGTGCTACTTACAACTTCCTTTCAAGAGTTAATAATTATCTTATTAATTGTTTACTTGGTTTTCCATGTCTTTATCACTAATGGTTGCCAAAATTCTGTCAGCTGTTTAAGGTCTTCAGATTCATGAGATCAAACATCACTGTCATCTTGAAGACCTCTGACCTGAGCCTCTGGGTTTTTCCAGTTGCCATTGGTTGCCCTATATCTTAGTCCATTGGGCTGCTATAACAAAATACCACAGACGGGGGGCTTGTGACAGCAGACATTTACTGCTTACTGTTCTGGCAACTGGAAGTCCAACATCAGGGTGCCAGCATGGTTGGGTTCAAGTAAGGGTCTTCTTCCAGGTTGCAGATTTTTATGATGTAAATATTCAGTTTTCTCTCTCTACTGTTGGCCATTTGGACCTTCAGTTCTCCTTCCCTATAAACTAGTGGTTCTAATCGAAGGTAATTTTACCCCCTTGGAGATATTTGGCAATGTCTGGAGACATTTTTGTTTGTCACAACTGGGATTGCTGGTAGTATCTATTGGGTAGAGACAGGAATGCTGCTAAATATTCCAAAGTGCACAAGACACTATCCCACAATAAAGAATTATATGGCCAACAATGTCAATAATGCTGAGGTTGAGAAACCCTGCTCTAAACCATGCACTCTTGCCAAGGATGATATTGCAAGGAAGCAAAAAAATATTTTTAAGGATTGGAAGAGGGCATGTTTTAGTTATTACAATGGCTCATGGCCCTTCAAAGGGTCACAGTACAAAAGCAGATATGCAGTGTATCTGTGGTATTGAAATTTAATGGCAGGGACAATTTGGGGGAAAAAAATGACTTAAAAGTTTGCTTAGGAGATAAATAGTGAAAAAAGTGTTGAGAAACTACTCCAAACTGAAGAAAGTTTGTTATTACAAGTCAAGTTTGATGGAAATACATTTGCAATTCAGATTCAAGAGGACAGGAGGAAGGGCAGAAAAACAATACAGTAAAGATTGAGGACTAGTAAGAGTTTCTGCATGATTGTGAAAAAGAGCCATGCTGATGGAACTACAGGGAGGGTAGATACTCCTTTCATAGTATTCAGGAATAAGAATGATCCCTAATTTTTCAACAGAAGTGATCTTGCCCATCATTCCTTTCACAGACCCCACCCCAGTCTCCTCCTGAGTAAGCCAGGTAGAGTTGGAATAAATCTTCTCTACCAGTTATTAGCCATGAGGACTTGCTATCTCTGGGTTTAAGTTTATTCACTTGTGAGAAAAGGGGAAAGAATTCTATCTTCTAGGGTTGCTGAGAGGACTACAGATATATACACAATGCCTAACTCAGAAGATGAGAGCTATAATAGTGCTATTTTAAAATAACATTTTAAGTAAAATATTCTTTATGTAAGTTATATACAAACACAGTAAATTCACCAGGGCTAACTCACAAATGTACCCCAGTCACCTTCGGTCAATTCAGATTGCGCAATATTCTCTTGCTAGCTAGTGGAGAATTCGCTGTGACCACTGGGAGATATGTACTTTGGTGAGCTGTGTGTACCTGAAAATTTGCCTGTGGCAGCAATGTGAGAAGTGGGGAGTGGTCTACATCAATCTGTAATTGAAGGGAATGGGTATATTTGTTAATGCATCTGATGCATACACAGATGATAAAATGGAAGCCCCATAGCTCTGTGTGAATTTGGTCTGTCTCCAGGTGTAAACGTATTGATTCCAACTCACTATGACAGCAAAATTTGCTTTTTTGTTGTTGTTGTTGTTCCATGCTGAAGAAGCTTAAATTGAAGGGCCTTTGTGTTCATCTCAGTTTCACTAGAAGGACAGAGATAGCAGAAATCAAACAATTACAATGTATACTGTGCAACGATTTTCAAATGCTCATCTAAGCCCTTGAAGAGGTGGCACAGATGGACATGACCTTGATAACTTGGGCACAATTGATCACAGCAAAACCCAAGGATATTTGGCTTCATGTCCCTTATGAAGTTGTTATTATAAAACCTACTACATTCCATATTTCTGTGTTAAAAGCCTAACACAGTTGCTAGTTAAATAGTGAGACTTCAGGCATTGGAATGGCAAAAATCATGCACAAGCTTTATGAGGCCAATTTGTTAAATGATTTGGTCTGTTCTAGAAGTCATGAGATGAGTCAGGATATCTGATCACAAGTTATGGAAGATATCGTGTTAATCTTTCAGAGGGGGTATTCTGCTTAACACGTCAGTTGGCATCGATGTAGTCACATTCTGGTGTTTGTGCAGCAGGTAAAAGAGAAAATATGGCAGAATTCTTGTTTAGAGAATTACATCTTATTGTGTGTTCAGTCTTGTCAGTTTCATCTCAAAGTGTAAGACAATGCTTGTTCTATGTGGTGGAGACTCATTTATACTGATGGGGCCCCTACTCTGTTAGAAAAAAAAAATTAGGATTTTCTGGCTATCTAACAAATAGATGCCTCATATTTTCATTACCACCATTGCTGCAACATTGTGCACTTGCCACTCTGAAATTGCCTTTGCAACACAAGGGTGTTTATTGCACCGAGAACCGTAAACGTCGTCAGAGACTATGCTTTAAACTATTGCCTTTTCCTTGTTTTTAGTGAAAAGTAATATTAAGCATATTGTCTACCCTTTCCATTAAGATAAATCAAGTATTTATTCATTTTACAAATATATATTTAGTACTACAACATGCAAGACAGTCTTCCAGGTACTAAGAATGAAACAAGAAAACAGAGCAACTTGGCCTTCATGGAAACTACGTCCTGGCAAGAGGAGACTAATGACAGCAATATAAAAAAAATAATATAAAGACTTAGCTAGTTAGAAAAAAAATGGAGGAAAACAATATGCAATGTTGGGTACATGTTTGTAATTTTGGCTAACATGTCAAGGGAAGCTTTCACTGAGAAAATGAGTTTTGAGTAAAGATGTGAAAGAGTGAAAGGGCTAGCACATGTCCGTGGAAAAGGAATCCCAAGAAGAGGTCACAATAGATGCAAAGGCCTTGAGATGGGAATGTGGTTGGCAATTTTGAGAAAAAAGAAGAAGGCCGTGTGGGTCTAGTACACGGAGCAGAGGGCAGAGTATTAGCAAATGAGGTCAGAGATAAGAAAATACAGATCATGGAAGGCCCTCTAGCCATAGAAAAGACTTTGGCTTTTATTATGCATTTGAAAATATTAAATTTTTCCATTTCTTTTTGACCTTTTCTCTGATAGCAGTACTATTCATGTAGCCTTAAAAAGAATTCAATTGTTATAGTAGGAAGGCAAGGAGAGGACAACAGTATGCATGTATGTAGTCTTTCTCTATCCATGTACCTAATTTATTTTTAGAGGTTGGGGATGTTCCAAGTGGCAATAAAGCAGGAATGCAAAGAGAAAGAAAGTTAATATTCAAGGTTTTTTTGTTTTGTTTTGTTTTGACTTTCAGAGAGGCTCTTGAGTATTAAAAGGAAAGCCCTTGGGGTTGTAAAACACTGATTATTCTCTTAACAGGCCTAGAAAGAGAAAGAGACTGAGGACCCTCTGTCCCTGCCCTACCTCAGGAGGAGCTGGGTGATTCCAGAAGGAGCTGGGTGATTCCAGAAGGAAGAGAGTGGCTGGGTGTGACCTCTGTGTGGGTGTGGGGAGGGGAGCATGTGGAAGTGGAGCCGGGGCCTGTGCTTGTGGAGAAGTGGAAGTTTCAATAGAGGCAGAGGACAGAGAGGCTGAGTAACTTGGTGGCCATTGCCAGGAAGCATTTGCAAGCCAGTGTCTATGGAAAAGTGCAACAAGCCCTACATCTAAGCTGCCTACTGCCTGGGAGACTATCTAGTAGAAGGACAGGCATGTACGCTCTGAAATTTTGCCGAGCAACCCCCTCCTTCCCACAATCATGAGCATATCCCTGCAAGGACCTATAAAATCCTCCTGTTCATGCCCTGCAAACAAAGAGATGGGTACATGTTGGGGCATTAGATGTCAGGAAGAAAAGGATTCAGGCCTGATGTTGAAAAGAAACTGGACAGCAGGGCAAACAGCCAGGTTATACCTCATTAAGGTAGAACAGTTGCCTTGCTGATTGCCAGATGTTTGATCTATTTTAATAATGATTACGAATATAAAAAAAGGAATTTTAAAAATCTTATGAATATGAAAATATTAAAATTTTCCGTTTCATTTTGACCTTATCTCTGATAAGCAGAATCATTTGTGTAGCTTGAAAAAGAATTAGGATTGTCAGAGTAGGAATGCAAAGAGAAGAAAACAGTATTTTTTGGGGGGGCACGGGTGTTGCAAACTAGTAATAAAGAAGAAATGCAAAGAGAAAGAAATATCACTTTTGTAGAGTAACAAATTAGTAATTTATTTGTTTATTATATCTAAAGATTATTTATTTAGAGAGAAAGAGAGAGAGCACAAATGAGCAGGGGAGGGGGCAGAGGGAGAGAACCTTTCAAACTTGATCCCCGAACCCATGAGATAATGACCTGAGCTGAAAGGGAGTCAGAGGCCCAACCAATTGAGCCACCCAGGTGCCCCAGTAATTTAATTAGTGACTTACAGTATGGATCACTTATCCTTTGGCAAATGTATTTGGGCAGGATATTTACTTAAATATATACATAGAACAGACATGGTAACTTTCAGAGACTTCTTTAGGAAAATTCCATTTCAGATATAGACTCCCTGGTAAAAAGAAGTCTTATTAACTTTTATTTTGTGCAAATATAGCTGATTTACATAATAAATCCATTTGTTAATTTATTTATTAAATACATATGTATATTACCTAGTATGTACTACTGCGGTATTGAGTGGAGAAAAGTCATTGTCCTTCACCTGACAGAAGTCCTCAAGCATTAAGCTAACCAATCCTCAAAAACCAAGTCAGCTCTGGACTCTATGCTTTTTCCCTGTTCCTTCTCACTCCAAACCAAGTTGACTGTGTGGCCCCCACCAATCACATATTTTCTATTTATCCTCTTTGTTTTTTTATATTTTTTATCTTATAAAAGCTCTCTGTGTTCTGCTCCACTTCGCAGTTGTCCAAAAAGAGTCTGTCTGTTCCATGAAGTGTTAAATAAGATTTTTTTCCTATCAGCTAAATTGTCTTGATCCTTTTTTAACAGTAGATAAATACCTAAAGAAAATAATTATAGTTTGAGCCCTGTTCTAGAAATATTTAGTCAAATAATAAGCCTAGATTACATAAACTATAGTATTTACATGAAAGATCTAACTAGTTTATGCATGCACAGATTAATCCAGGGGTCTGCAAATTATAGCCCATGGACAAATCTGACATTCTACCTATTTTGATAAAAAAGTTTTATTGGAACACATCCTTACCCATTTGTTTACATATTGTCTACTACTGTTTTTGAGCTAGAAACAGTGGAGTTGAGTGGTTGTTATAGTTCGTTTCGGGCCACTAAGCCTAAAATATTTACTGTCTAGGTTTTTACAAAAAATACGGAACTTGAGGATCTTAGTCTCCTTGTGGCTCAGTTTACCCATTGGCAAAACAACTGTGCTAAGACCTGTATCCTGGACATGCTATGATGATGGAATGGAATGAGAGTGGCGAGGACCCTGGCACCAGGCCTGGGACACAGGAGGTGGTCCATAAATGCTGGCTACTGTTACAATTATTCTCGATGCTGGCGCCGCATGTCACATAGCACCCCACATGCCCCATCAGTTGGGTCAGAGCTTCCCAACAACATTCCAGATACCCAGGCTGCTTCGGCAACAGCGTGTTTGCCTCCTCCAAAGATTCCTCACTGCAAACTCCTAAACTACTTCATTGGAAGAAGAATAAAAATTAAAAACAAAAGCCCTGATTAGCACAGGATTCCCTGTAATTGACTGCTGCCTTCAAAGTGGGTAATAAAGGCATGCTGAGCCATGGGGAAAAAAATATATTATTTTATTTATTAATCTAAATATAACTTGAGGCAAGGAAGTTTGAAAATTTTTGAGTTGCACAAGCAGCAGCCTTTCCAAGGGGTTTAGGGCAATGGGAGATGGAATCATATTTACGTGTAAGATAGTGTTTTTATCACTTTTATAACCAAAACATCAAGTCTATAAATATATGTGATGACATGTATATTCAAAGCTTTGAGTTTCTCAACGTTATTAAATAAAAGCTGCAGCAAAATAGTTATTGTGCCAGTCACATTAAAAAGTGCATATTTTTTCTTGTTCTTAAATTATATTTTATTTCTTTTTCATTGGATTGTTATGATAAATCTTAGTTTGAGCAATTTTTGAAAACATTTTTAAGAGCAATAAGAGGACATACAGTATTTGAGATCCAATGCTCTAGATTCCAGTCTGTTATCGTTGCTTCCTTATCCCTCTAGTAGATTCCTACTGGTTTCCCAGATGCTTCTATGGCTGGCCTGCAACGCATTCCCCATAGGTTCTGTGATTGCTTCCTGTTACTATTGTGTTGGACTCTCGTCCTTTACACTTCTTTTCTGTTCTTTTTTTTTCACATTCTCACATTATAGTGTACATACCTCTGTTGTATTATATTTGAAGTAAAGTAAGAAGGGCTCCTAGCATTTCCACATCCTCCTGCCCTTTCGCTCAGTTTTTATTCACATATGAAATTTTCCTTTGCATTTCTTGAACTTCTGACCTTTCTTTCACTCTGGTTCTATTATCATTCTTCTCTGTCCCTTTTTTTTTTTTTTCATTTCATTATGATATATTTGCCCATGATCACAGCATATTCTCTAAATTCCCATGTAGTAGTTACAGCACCCATCATTTTGGTGATACCACACAAATGCTCCAAGTATATGATTAGGGAATAGAGGGTGGGGAAGAAGATCTTCTAAGATTACAAAGCCTTATTATGTAATCTGCCTGACTCTGCAAGCCTTCAATCCACACAATTGAGGCCATTTAATTCCTATCTGTGAATTCAACTCGACCTCTCAGACCAATTTCCCTTAAGTAGTAAGAATTTAGGAGAAGCTGGCCAATGATATCATATCAAGTTAGCCTAGTTCCTTGTTCTCTGATTTTGTACAACATATTAAGTAGATAATCATTCGTATGACCAAATTCGTTCTAAGAACTGGTTTCTTTAATGAATTCTGTGCGTATCTGTTGTATCTCAGTTCCCCTAACATTGTCTAACTTGGTCATTCGGGTTTTGTTCATTTACTCAATTCAATAGCTGAGACCACTTTCTTGACCTCTGTGACCTGATCTTTCCTTCGGGGAGAAGCAACTTGATTAAATTGAGAGTGGTCTTTAAGAACAACAAAATGTCTCCTGTTGGAATAAATCAAGTTACTCATGAGGATGGCTTTAGAATTGGTCTTGTTGAAATAAGCCAGACATTACCTCTTCACACCTAGGTCTTAGGGTAGAGAAAGTAATGAACCTACATTCTTCACATTTCTTTCTGAGCTTCTGTGCACTGCTACAGAAATTTAAACAAAACAAAACAAAATGAAAACCCCAGGATGACTAACACTCAATAAATTCATAGTTAACCACTTCTTTTTTTTTTTTAAAGATTTTATTTATTTATTTATTGAGGACAGGGAGGGACAGAAGAGAGGAAGAGAGAGAATCTTAAGCAGACTCCACACTGAGTGCTGAGCCTATGTCTATACGACCCTGAGATCATGAACTAGGCCGAGATCAAGAGCTCAACGCTTAACCAATTGAGCCACCCAGGCGCCGCCATAGTTAACCACTTCTGCTGTGCTACAAACACTGATAGGCAATTTTCTCTATTTCCTGGACAAGTTGTCCTCCTGTTCTTCATTATAGTGATTTCAAATCTAATTAATCCCCTCAAACATTGGCCTTCAACCATTTCCCTTTACTTTTTACCTCATTTTCTGCAGAGGATCCTGATAGAGGAAATAGAAGCTACCCGATAAAAACTGTCTCAATGTTCCAGCAACACACCTGTACACTGCTATACTCCTCCCACCTTTCTTTCTCCCTTTCTTAAGTTTTAATGGAAAAGATGTCCCTCTTCCTCTCTGAGGCTTCTCCCCCAACCCTGCATTAGACCTGAAAATTATTTTCTCTCTCTTCAGTCTCCAACTTCTCCCACTTTCTTGCTCTTTCTCACTCACTGGATGCAAGTACATGACATTACAGAAGGAAGGAAGGAAAAAAGAAATTAAGGAAGGAAGGAAGGAAAGAAAGAAGGAAGGAAAGAAAGAAGGAAGGAAGAGAGGAAGGAAGGGAGAAAGAAAGAGAGAAAAAAAGAGAAAAAGATGAACAAGAAGGAGGCAAGAATAACAAACAACAGTCCTCCTGGATCTCACATCTCTTTTTAACAATTGACCTCTCTCTTGCTTTTTACAGCCCAAATGCTTGAATAAATTACCCATACCTTTTGTCTTTGCTTCCTAACCTCCTGTTGGTTTCCTAAAGCCCCACAATCTGCTTCTTACCGCTGCTTCTCTACCACTGCCTTGAAACTGCATTCATCAAGATTACAAACAGTATCTATATCCTGAGATTGGCCCTTGACTTGCTTGATTCCTTAAAAGAATTTAACACATGTGATCACTCTCTCCTTCTAAAAACCTCTCTTACTAGTTTCTAAGAAAATATACTCTTTGGTCTTTCTTTTCATTCTCAGGCCACATTTTGTCAGTCTTCTTTGCTGATTTCTCTCAGCCACAGAGAGCCTGGTTTCCCTAAGAACTATGGCTTGGTGTCCTTCCTTCCCTATTCTACCCATTGTTCCTAAGTAATCTTCATCCCCTCTCATAGCTTCTGTCCTTATTTATATTTTGAAAACTGCCCCTGAAAATCTATAGTTTCAATCTCTCTTCTGATTTCCAGATTTATAAGCTGAATAGAAGGCTTTAAACATCCATTTGGCTGGCTTGCAAGGCATGGTAAATCCCACTTGTCCAAATCTGAACTTTAAATTCTGTTCCTAATCCCCACAGAAATTCCAGCTCTCCCTATGTTTCCTATTACTTTGTATAGGGTGTCTTTCTCGACTACTTCTACTTATCTCCTAACTCCATCCTATTAACCTTGAAGGGACATCTAACTTGACCTTTCAGGTTTGTCTCTTTACCCAGTTTGGTACCTGAGACCCTATTCCTTGGAGCAAGACCTCTGTAACCTGACCCTGTCTTTAGGGGAAGCAACTTGATTAAATTGAGAGGAGTCTTTGTTGCTTTTAAAGGGTAAGAACAAGGTAAGACCAGTTGGAATACATCAGTTATTCATGAGGATGTCTTTAGAATTGATCTTGTTGCAATAAGTCAGACATGACCTCTTTACACCAAGGTCTTAGTTCAGAGAAAGTAACAAACCTGCATTCTTCACATTTCTCTCTGAGCCTCTGAGCACCACTTCAGAATTTTAAAACAATTCTTAAATTTCTTAAAACAATGGAAGAAACAAAATCAACAGGATTTTCTTTCTGTGCCACTGCCTCTACTTTACTTCCTGCCCCTTCCTCCATTCCAGAGCTTTTAGCATGTTTCTCCATCTTTTTGCATTTTACTTTCATTTATAATTTCTAGTGTAGGTGCCTGTTCTCTTCCACGAGTTTGTGAGTTTCTTCAGTTAGGAATTGTAATTTATCCATCTTCGTTTTAGGTTACCTATTTCAGTGCCTGGAGCTCAGAATGCAGTGAATAAGCAAGTGAATGACTCCCCTAACATTCAGCCACTTGCCTGCCCTGAGCTCCACCTACTGCTTGCTTTTTGGAAGACCTGAGACTTCCTGTCCACCTCATCTCCATGCCCCAAGTGAACTTGGTCTAAATTATCTGGAGGCCTGGTAAAAGTGGGATTGACAATTATGCAAATTATATTAAATAACAACTTAATTTTCCTAACATGTACATTCTGTACTTTCAGACTCTCAAACTAAGTGCCCATGACCCATATCACCGTGTATGTGAAGCCACAGGACATAGCTTCTTGCTTACGTAGTTCTTTGAGATGTTATATTTGTGTTAAAACAGACATACTCAGCCAAATGCAAAATTTGTGGTAGTTTAAAAAATAAAATATAAGATTTTAAGACATGAAACTTCAAAGAAATTTCATGATGGGGTGAGCCAGTCCCTGCTACATTTTTATAACCCTGGGACATGCCTTTCACTCTTCTATTTTGGGATACTGAACTCCAGATGTTAAGTCTGAAGCATCGTAGGCATGTAGTATGTAAGTATGTGTGCGTGTGTGTTGGCGGAAGATTTGTTGACGAAGATTNCCCATAACGCCGGGATCACGCCCTGAGCCGAAGGCAGATGCTTAACCGCTGTGCCACCCAGGCGCCCCTACAGGAAGAATTTTTGATGCTAAAACCAACAAACAAATAAACAAACCACACCGCATTAAAGAAAATGTGAAATTTCTTCAGTTTAGAGTTTAGTATACCAGGGTTTTATACAACCTGGCTGCACAACCAGTATACTAGTTGTAAACAATGCAGTTTAATTCTGAATTCTGGGCTTTCTAGTATCAAGATATAACAGTTTTAATACAGGAAGATAGAGTTTCTTAAAGTAGCAGTCAGTGTGTGGATAGATGCTTCACTGCCTTACTTATTGAATTGCTTGTAATGGGAACATGGGAGTAATCTGTCCCACATGGAGCTAGAAATCTCTCTTCGTACGTCTAGATTTAAGACAATAGGATTTGAATGTTTTTGTATTAACAAACAAGTAAAACCAATAGAGCATCACAAAATTAGCATTAGTAATTCTGCTTAAAGAATCTCCGTGAGGATTTAAAAATCCCTTTAGAGAAGCTATAAGGCATGCTTCTATGTTTTCTGTCATGACTAACCACAGCAAAAATTGCATGTGTTTCTTAATTTTTACCAAAAGGAACAGATGGAGACCTAAATTTCAAGGGCTTTACTTCTTAAGGAGGCCTTACTAGACCAATGATTTAGATACACATATTATAAAAGCAATCATTGTCTTTCCATATACAATTAACTTACTGTGAATTTAGCTGCTCTTTCAATTCTAGGGCCGAAGTCTTTATGGTCCACTCAGTTTTTTTTTTAAAGGAAGAAGTCTATGAGGGGTCGGTAGAGTCCAGAGAGCACTTCTGTATGAATGATCCTGGAAAACTTCTCCTTTGATATATCCTTGGTTTCTGTAAAAGAAAGGGGCCGTGCACAAATCTCCAAACTCTTTCTCCCTTAAATTGGCTATCACATTATTCTAAAAACAAGGGTTGGGACTGAGGCTTTCTAAATGCGGGTCAGGGAAACAGATGACATCTCTTGCTTCTAGGTTTTTCCAGCAAAGTTTACTTGTATATTGTGCATAAATTTATCCAATAAAGATATATCCAATTAAGATATATTAGACAATTCCAGCCAAGCTCTATATTTTTTTGGTAGTTTCTCTTTTTAAACATCTTTATTTATAGAATGGAAAAGATAAAAGAGAAAATATAAAATGAATGTGGTCCTTAGATCCTAGATTCCTCCATCCAACGAAGCAGAGCAAAAGTATTGGGAAAATCTCTCTGTTTATTGTTGGCTAACACAAGTTAGTGATTTACTTGAAGTAAGCCTTGTGTTCTTATTTTGTTGTGTCTAGACAGCCAAATTCTTTACTGCAATTCAAAGAATGTGCAGCCCGTGTTGATGACATAGTAAAAGAGGAAAAACAAATGTAATAAATTTCTAAATTATGCTTTTTAAATTCATTGAAAAAAAAAATGAGGCCAAGAATAATTTTCCTAACTAGTATACTCCTTCAGCAATATGTCTGGAGCATTTTAAAGTACAAAAAACGATTGTGGACTGCAATCTGAAAGCCTTGGAGGATTTTATTTTACATAATTTTGAAATGAATGTGTGCATAGAAAACATTTCTATGATTGACTAATGACATTAAAACAGTAATACTTCAGCATTGGCAATGGGCTCAAATGGTCGATTTGAGTTTTGTGGATTAAACCAAAGATTCTTGGTAAGAAACATCAGTGTATTATAAATAGCAAGACGAAAATAGAAAACCCTTAGCTCAGCAGGAGCTGTATATTTGGGAGAGAAGATTTGAAGTTGCATAAATGCAACAGATGACGTTAAAAATCTAGTTTACTTAAGAAGAAAACTGTTATTGAAAAAAATGTTATTTGAAAAGTTGTAATGCTATAGATGAGAATTTTTCTGCAATGATCCAGTAGGTATATTATTTGTCACCCACGTCAAGTAGAACAAGGCAATTTAAGTGAGCGGCAATGTGAAGACCTTAGTTCAAGCTCTGAGAAAGCAACCCGTTAAATTCAACCTTTATGTTGACAGATCTCTTTCTAAGAATTCAGGCTCTTTACAAGAGGAGACCTATGACTTTTGCCTCAAGTCATTGTTCATGGAGGGAGTCACTACAGGAAGTTCACACTTCCTTAAACTTCTGGTTTAATTATGGAGAGAAAAGATAAGGACATTTTTTTTCTTTGTATATTTTGTAAGGTTCTCTGAGGTCACAGTGGAGAACTAGGCTGAGGCCAGAGATGAGTAGTAGAGGCAACTATTAAACTAATGTTAGTGGTAGTGAACAGCAATCCTTTCTAAATATCAGAACACCTCCCAGTACATGTCAGCGTTTCAGTAATCCTCATAGGAGTGTTGAAAATTATTTATATGGAATGCTTCATTGAACTTTTTTTAAACTGACATGTTGAGCCCCAAAGGCTAAGCATTGTGCCTCTGCTGAAATGGCTGCCCTCCTCCCCAGAGGGAGCAGCTTGGGAACCTGTAGAGGTAGGGACATGTATAGAGACAAATGCAAGATTAATGGTTATAGTCATGTGTTTCAAAAATATAAACTGATATGCACTTATTGTAGCTTTAAGGAACAGGTGTTCAGCAAAACACTGTCCTGCCTCATTTAAAAAATACTAGTAAAATACCAGCATGCCATAGAGAAATTTTTTATAACTTTTTATTATGAAAATTTCAGACCCATAAAATAGTAGAGTATAAGGAATCCCCATGTGCTCATCACCCAGCTTCAACGATTATGTCAGACACTTTACCATTTTCTCAGTAAATATTTCAATCTATAGCTCTAAAATATAGGCTTAAAAAATAACCATTATCATACTGAAAATTTTAAAAATAATTCAAGTGGAAATATTTGAAGTGTCTTAACTTCAGACACTTCATTTGGCATGGAGAGATTATATCTACAATTTAGAGAAAAACATGAATCTGAAATTACCCAATTCTCTCAGCTCTTTCCCTAGGCTCACTGTCACTGCAACAGAGAAACAAATCCCTGCCCCTCCAAAAAACAGTCATTTTGTTTTCTGCTTTTTTAAGGGTTCCAGGTATATGAATGCAGATATTGAAGAGTCAAAATGAGAGTTTGCATATGATTTGGTTTCCTGAGATCAAGCATATTGATCATTCACACTTTTCTGGAGGGGTGAATGGTGACTCACAGCACTGGGAGCTGACACCAGAGGGACTGTGGTCCATGATGAAAGGAAGTCACCTTTGGCAGCAGACTCTAACAAAGCCATAATCCTTTTAAATCAGATTCCCAATTCAAATGATCATTTTAGAAAAATAGAATAGAATATGGAATACATTTCTACAGTCAGAGACTTTGGAGACCTATTTGATCAGTGAGAATGATGAGATACCTGGAAAGGAAACATTTAAGGCAGGGGTACTATTTCTCCCGATGGGAAGACACCATCATCTGACACAGTGCCACTCTTTTTGGGGTACAATGGGGCTTTTAATGATGAGTTGTAGCTCTCAGGTTGCCCTGGCTATGACACCCGGATGGTTGATCAAACACTGGTCTAGATGCTTTGAATGTTTGTGTGTTTGTTTGTTTTTTCAAATGTGATTAACATTTAAATTAGTAAACCTTGAGTAAAGCTGATTATCCTCCATAATGTGGGTGGGTGTCATCCAAGCAGTTGAAGTCCTTAACAGAAAGACACAGATACCCTGACAAACAAGGGATTCTGCCTCTAAATTACCTTCAGACTTAACACTGAGACATCATCTTTTCTCTGGGTCTCCAGCCTGCCAGCCTACCCCACAGATTTCAGACTTGCCAGCCTCCACAATTGTGTGAGCCAATTTCTTAAAACAAATCTATCTTGATCTCTATCTACCTATCATCTGTATCTATCTATATAAGCTCATACATCCTGTTTCTCTGGAGACCTCTATCACAGGGATAACATAACTCTTCTGTAATGTAGAAAAACAATTGCACCATTGACCCTGAACGATGCAGGAGTTAGGGGCACTGATCTCTTGCACAGTTGAAAATTCATGTATAACTTTTAACTCCCCTAAAACTTAACTACTACAGCCTACTGTTGACTGTAAGCCTTACCAATAACATAAACAGTTGATTAACACGTATTTTGTATGTATATGTATTATATACTATATTCTGACAATAAAGTAAGCTAGAGAAAAGAAAATATTATTAAGAAAACCATAAGGAGGGGCACCTGGGTGGCACAGCGGTTAAGCGTCTGCCTTCGGCTCAGGGCGTGATCCTGGCGTTATGGGATCGAGCCCCACATCAGGCTCCTCCACTATGAGCCTGCTTCTTCCTCTCCCACTCCCCCTGCTTGTGTTCCCTCTCTCACTGGCTGTCTCTATCTCTGTCGAATAAATAAATAAATAAAATCTTAAAAAAAAAAAAAAAAGAAAACCATAAGGAAGAGAAAATACATTTACAATTACTCTATTGTATAGAAAAAAAATCCACATATAAGTGGACTCCTGCAGCTCAAAGCCATGTTGTTCAAAGGTCAGCTATATTTAGACAATGTTCTATATCTCAGCTGGATTCTCAGCAAATCTGGAATCATAGAATCCTAGACTTGGAAAGAACTTAGGCCTAATTTAGTCAAATTTCTACCTATACATTGTTAAAAATTATAATAATAAGGGTCAAATGATTGACATATACTATATATAATCCTTACAATACTCAAAGTTAACATTATTCAGTTTTATGTATGAGTAGCTGTGGCTCAGAGAAATAAATAACTTCTCCAAGATGACCTGGGTGGAAATCACTAAGCCAGCATTTGAATTCAATGCTATTTGAACCCGAAGTCCATTGTCTATCAGGTTAGATGACTTTTCTTCAACATAGCCCCTAAATTCTTGGACATTTTTGGTGCTGTAGAATTTTGGTGATGCAGAGGCCATTATACGGCAACTGTAGATATTTTTTAACATCTTTGTTAGAAAGGTCTTCTATACTGAATCAGATTTTATCATGGGCTTTGCCCTTTATAGCTACATTTTCACATGTCAGTTCTTCAAACTCTTGAAGCCAGCCATTTTAAAAAATATTGTTGACTTTCTTTATTGAATTAAAACTGTACCATGTATAAAATAGCAATGTGTATACAGAGGGATTTAATGCATCATAATACATAGAATTATCTTTGAAAAGTCAGGATGCAAGTTACAATGATTATGAACATAAAATGTATATTAAAACATTCTACATAAGTGATTTATTTGGCTGTTTTAGTTCAAAGTCATTGAGAATCTGATGATTACTCTCCTTCACTTTATGGTCCATCAAAATCACTTAGCCAGATATATGTAATAGGAAATGAAATTTCATTTGTGTATAATTTCCATTTGGCCTGACTTGGTTGAGACACATTTTCTTAACTAATACATCTGAGAGCACTGACGAGTTCATTGTTTCAATTATCTTCTTTACTTTTGATTGAAGAATGGTTGGAAAATGTTGTAAGAAGTCTCCAAATTTCGGTAGCATTCTTTCTTTTTATTTAGTGGCCAAGTTTTTACTAACTATGGGTGTTTGACTCCATAAAGAATACGCTTCTTAGATGACAGATGTGTGGAAGCCTTTTGTTCCTTTTTGACAGAAGAATTCCTATGCTCAGAAATAGGGGACTTCAAATTAGTTCTGGGTATAGCATTTTTCTTATTTTCACTTTTACCCAGTCCTAGTAGAGAGCCTCAGGAGTATGGTTAATACTACTTCTGATTTTCCACCATCTTGGAAATATACTATTTTATTCCATTTCATTTCATTCTTCATCTTCTGGCCGTTGGAAATCTTAACCATCTGTCACTGGTGAAATACAAGCAGGGTGTCTCACTGCCATTTTGTTTGACTATCAAGGTGTAAATTTAATCTCTAACTCAGGTTTTGGAAATTGAGTAGTTTGATTATCTTCTGTTGACACTTCACAAGAGTCAAGGACTACAGAACTGTCCTCTACTTCATTCCTACAACTTCAAAACTTGTTTGAGGTTCAGTTTCAACTCTGACAAGACCCGTTGAACTCATATGTCTCGGCCTGATACCCACAGTTTGTTCTTCTGTGTCAGAAACCTCCAATGTGATCTTCAATTGTTCAATTTCATTATTTTTCTGTATGTTATTGGCCCTTTAGCTGTATTTCTAAAGCTGCAACAAGTTGATCCCATTCTTCTCACCATTTTTGAAGGTGGCTATCTTTCTCTGCAGTTGTGCCCTAAGTATTTCCACTTCATTTTGTTGCTTTAAACAATGCTCTCTGTCTTCAGCATATTTTTTCATCTCTTTGTTTTGTAGATTTTCAACTTCTTTTGCTTCAGGAAGTTAGCAATTTGATCCAAAGCATTTCCTTTTTGTTTTTTTAACATTTTGTCATAGAAACAATTTTCAGATTCCCTCCCTCTTGATTGTTTTTACTCATGCTCTTTGGCCAGCTATCATTGGTATGTTCCAACAACTATTTCAAAAGTTTGACTCTAGTATTATCTGCCTGGACAACAATGGAATGCCCTTCCTTATTGTTCTAGAAACTAGGGTCTCTAAATGCAGTCCAAGATTTACTAGCTTTTTCAGGTAGTCTCATGCCTCCTTTTACAGATTCTTTTATGAGAAGTAGTCTTTCATCTTTGTACCTGTGTGGTTAATATTTGTATGTCTTTGTATTTACCTACATTAAAATTTATATTATTAGTTTTAACCTTATGGTAAAGTTGTTTTTTTTTTTAAGATTTTATTTATTTATTCGACAGAGATAGAGACAGCCAGTGAGAGAGGGAACACAAGCAGGGGGAGTGGGAGAGGAAGAAGCAGGCCTATAGTGGAGGAGCCTGATGTGGCCTGATGTGGGGCTCGATCCCATAACGCCGGGATCACGCCCTGAGCTGAAGGCAGACACTTAACCGCTGTGCCACCCAGGCGCCCCTAACCTTATGGTAAGTTTATCAAGGTATTTAATATTATATATTCTACCTTTTTCAATGCACAACTTCAGTAAGTGCAATTTTAGCTAATTTGTGTACAGTTTAATTATAGACATTGGATATGAAATACTGGAGTAACATGAAAGTGATGGAAAAGAAATAAAGTTTTGGTAATTATTTGCACTGAGGTCCTAGTTAAAATCATTAGGAGTGACATTACTATAAGAAAGACGATAAAAATTGAAAATATCAAGGCTTGATCTTTGGGAAACAATATGGGAAAAGCCTACTTCAGATAGGAAGAGAAAAGAGAAAATTCTTTAAAGGTAGGAATCAGCCCTGTTCTTAAACATGGTAAAGGCTCACTGAATATTTTTAGAAATGGAATTAGTGCAAGAGGCAAAGAAGGAGGGGTTAGAGAAGAAGGAAAAGAAAAAAGAAATAGTACAGCATTGTAAAAGAGTACCGTCTACACTGTTGAAAGTGCAGACAGATCAAAGAGAATGAGACGTGAGAAGAGACTACTAGATTTGGCAGTCATAAAAATGGTCACCAGTGATACCAGAGGTGGCAGTTCTGGCCAAATGTTTGGGACAGAAGTCAGATTGTGAGGTGTGAAGCAGTGGCTTGGTGATAAGAATGCAGACCTTGAGTACAGATTACTTTTTCCAGTGGTGCTTTCATAGAACTATATGGCAGTGATTCTCCTGAACAGGTGGAACCAAGTGTTTTTGTAGTTAGAGAAGATTCACTGGTAGAGGACAGATAATCTTGGGAAGAGAGGGAATAATTAAAAGCACACGATCTTGGGAAAAGCAGCCAGGATTTATGAAGAACTGAGCAGAGTTGATGCATTTTGTTAAGAAGGATGAACATGTTTTCCACAAACTGAGTCACCAGGGAAAGCAAGTAGGCTGGGTTATGGTTCTGTGTAACACTGAGGTAGAGATCAAGTTATTATCAGATAGAGAGGGACAAAAGTGATTAAACTCAGTTCAGGAGGACTTCCGTAGCTCAATAATAAAGCAGCAAGGATGAGAATGTAGTCATGATTGTCTTAAAGTATGTTGGAACTGCACTGGGGAGCATATTAATTTGCCAGGGCTGCCATGACAAAGTACCACAGACTGGAAGGCTTAAACCACGGACATTTATTTCCTCACAGGCTGGAGGCTAGAAGTCTGAGATCAAGGTGTTCTAGGTTTGGTTTCTTCTAAGGTCTTGTTCCTTGCCTTATAGATGGTTGTCTTCTCTGTCTTCATACGATTTTTCCCCCTCTGTGCTCATCTGCACCCTAATCCAGTCTTCTCATAAAGACACCAGTCATTTTGCATTAGTGCCACCCTGGGCCCGTAACCTCATTTTACCTTAATTACCTCTTTAAAGGCTCTATCTCCAAGTAAAGTGATATTCTGAGGTACTAGGGGTTATGGCTTCAACACATGAATTTTGGGGTGGGGAGGAGGAATAGAGGGATACAATTCAGACTGTAACAGGAAGAATGGAGTTAACAACAAATAAAAGAATTCCATGTATTTTCTTATAGTTGAATATGTTGTAAGAAGTAGAACTTCTCAAAATTCAGTGTGTGGTAAGCAGAATAATGGGCCGTAAAGATGCCTACATCATAATACCTGGAAATGGACATGTTACTTTATATGACAAAAAGGATTTTCAGATGTGATTTAGTTAAGGATTCTGAGATGGCAAGATTATCCTAGATAACCCAAAAGGGCCTAATCTAATTCCACTGGCCCTTAAAAGTGGAGAACTTTTGCCCACTGAGTTTAGGGCCAGAGGGAGATGTGATTCTGGAAGAAAGGTCAGAGATACAACACTGTTGGCATTGAAGAGGAAGAATGGAAGCCAGGAGCCAAGAATTGCAGCTTCTAGAAGCTAGAAGAGGCAAAGAAATGCATTATCTCATAGAGCCTTGAGAAGGAACCCAGCCTTGTCAACACCCTGATTTTAGCCCAGTGAGACCTGCGTCACGCTTCTGACCCACAGAACTATAACACAATACATTTGTTTTAAGTCACTGAGTTTGTGGTACTTTGTTACAACAGAAATAAAAAAATACCATGGTGAAGGGTCTATTTAAAAGACTGATTGGGTAGGTCTGGAATGGGGCCTAGAAACCTGCGTTACTGACCAGTTCCCAGGGGACTGGGAGTGCTGCCGGACTGGGGAGCACACTTTGAGTAGTAAGGCTTTAGATATCAAGCCTCATCAGATCGCCTCATTTCATAGATACAAGAGTTGAAATTTAAGAATTTATGGATTCTAGCTGATCTGCCTTCATCTCCCAAGCTGCTATGCTATAATAGTACTTAAACAAAAACCAAAAAAACCCCACAAAAAACAAAAGCAGGAGCCCATCAGAGACGAGCAGGCAAGAAGAGGTGCCAGAGTTTGGAAAATCTGGCTCCAGAGCCTTCGTGTGTTTATGGTGCCTATGAAGTGTCCTAGGTGACACTTAGCGGACACAAACTGTTCATTACGAACACCTTCGCAAACTAACAGCTGTTGGCTGTGTGCAACAGGATTATAGCGCTCTAGGGTCCCAGGAGTTTCTGACTTCCTAGGTGGCAGCAAGTTCAAGAGAAAAATTTCAGGGCAAACAGGCATTTTGTTGTGCCAGTTTAGCAGGGGGTGGCTCGAAAGCTGTAGATCTTCTGCAAACTCAGAACTATAAACACGGAGGGAGTGTTTCCAGTGACCCGAAGGGCATGTTCTGTGTTTATCTTGTTGCCCCAGGCACTCTGTAATTATGTGAGAGCAGAACGTCCGCTGATCTGGCAGAAGGGTTTGAGGAAAACTATCAGGCTTATTAAAGAGGATAAAGAGCTGGCACGTTGGACGGACATCCAAGGTGAAAATCAGAAAGGAAAAGATTCAAAGAATGTGGCGGGGACTTGTGAGGAGAGGCTGGTGAGCAGAATATTACCAGGAGGAATGAGGAAAAACTGCAACCAAAGCTATGTGGAAACCTCCCACGCTACAGAACAGAAAGGAAGATTCCCGGGCAGCAGAGCAAGGACTGCATACATGAATAACACACGAGTTACCTGCTAAAATGCTCTCTCCTTACATCCCACCCCAGAGGTTCTTTTCAGCTTCTGATTATGGAAAGTTCAAACATACAAAAGTAGAGAGTGCAGTATATCTCACACACCCAGCCTCTGACCCAGTTAAGATCCCCACACAGCCAGCCTTCCTTCATCTACTCCACTTGCTTCAAGTCTTCCTTCCCATCTTTCCTTCTGCACTGGACTGGACTGATGCTGATCCCAGGCATCAGGGAAAAGCATTTCAGGTAGAGAGAAGAGTAAGCACAAAACCCCAGGACGGAGGGTGCCTGGTATGTTTGAGCAACACTAACGAGGTCTATGTAGGTGGGATGGAGGGAATGAGGGGGCAGCTGGTAGGGGATGAAATCAGACACATAGTAGAGCAAACAGATATAAAAGACACACTGTGTAGGTAGGTCCTTGCAGCTCATTGTAACAGCTTTGGCTTTTACCCTGGAGACTTTAGAGTAGAAGGGACTAGCAATTGTGGAAAGCTAAAGCTGAAAAAGCAAAAAGGATGAAACAATTCCTGGAGCCCAGAGAAGAGTAACTGCCTGGTAGGAGCTATAGTCATAGGGAGTCAAGAATGCAGCTGTGGCCAAGAATTTTGCTCCAAATTTGTGAGACAGTAGGAGAATTGTTACTCTGATCCCCATGGTAATAGTAATCAATATCCCTGATGGGGCGCCTGGGTGGCTCAGTCATTAAGCATCTGCCTTTGGCTCAGGGCATGTGGGATCGAGCGCCACATCAGGCTTCTCTGCTGGGAGCCTGCTTCTTCCTCTTCCACTCCCCCTGCTTGTGTTCCCTCTCTCACTGGCTGTCTCTCTCTCTGTCAAGTAAAAAAATTAAAAAATCTTTTAAAAAAATATCCCTGATGAATAGAGTAACCTCCATTTCTGCCTCTTGGTTCAGCAATAGGAGAAATCTTAATTGGCAGAGGGTTGTCTTAGCTTCCAGTTAATGGAACATGACTACCTTCCTCATTGGAAGTACTGCTCCCTTGCTAACTAGGGCCTTCAAATCACCAAGTCCAAGGCTGTGGGGACAGACACCAAAAATTCCTTAAGTGGGTTATTAAGTGTAATAGTAAGAGGGATCCCTTCCATTTCCACTCATTGGCTCTTGAACCTATATAATCTGGTAATGGAGGGAATGGCATTACTTAGTTCCAATTTCACCCCTCATTTTTTCTTGGCTCCTATTCTATGGGAGCCTGGGCAGAAATTTAGGGGGGAAGGGGCAGAAAATGTTTCTTGGTTTGGTTCCCATGACTTGTTATGCTTATCACTCCCCCTGTGGTTAAGTATGCATATGGTGATTTCCCTTGGAAAAGGAGAACAGAAAATTTCGGGGCAATCCTGCTCTCATCTTCATGAGGTTACTTACTGAAAAGCACCACTTTTCTTGTATATATTGATAAACAGTTCAGCTTTTTCTGTTAAAAGGCTCTGAAATGAGTCAAAACCTGGCATTAATTAAATTAACCTAAAGGCCATGCTATACTTCAAGCCAGAGATTCTCCAACAGAGGGATTTTGTTCTCTAGGGAGTATTTGGCAATGTGTAGAGACATTTTTAGTAGTCACAACTGGGGGAGTGAGGAAGATAGAGCTACAGATACCCAGTGGCTACAGGCCAGGGATCCTGCTAAACATTTTACAACACGTGGGACATTCCCCGCAAAAGAATTACCTGCTCAAAATGTCAATAGTACTGAGGATAAGAAATCCTGCCCTAGGTTGAAGAATTCACCATGCATTTGATTTCTTTTCTTAAACTTTGCCTAGTCATGCTGTCCAATATAATTTATCTGAGACTAAGCAATGAGCCTCAATGATAGAATAAAATGTATGTAAGTAAGACAATGCCAGCAATATACATCTGCTTTGAGTTTGGACAATATAACTCCTCCTATTATTGTATTTTCAGGGAGAAACTGAAGCCCCAAATTAAATCCTTTAATCATTTATAGTCAAACTTTCAGAAATTAAAGGTCATGGTTATTTTTTGCTCTGTCTCAGCCAGAGAAGGCTCAGTCAGATGCACGTGTATGTTTGGAGTTCATTTTGCAGCTGAAACCTCAAGCATCCTTCACTAAGTATGTAGCTCTTTCTGTTCATTAACTGAAATTAGTTGTATTAATCCACCTCACACTTCCCATGTGCTCTCTTTATGAAGAGTCTGAATAGTTAATAGGGCCCATAAGCCTATCACAGTTGCAGCCTAACACCTAGACACATCAGCAAATCTCCAGTATCCAGTAAATGGTAAAATAGTCATATTATTATAGACACCCAAGGATCCCCAGTGGACACAATCAATAGTGAAAGCAAGTCTATCACAAACTGAAAGATCTTTTTGATTTCATTCTTAGCATTCATTCTTGGTTAGTTTATGCCAGTTGTCCAAAATTATCAACCTGTGACTTGAAATTTGATAGGGAAACATTTCCCATGAAGATGTTTACTGTGGCAGTATATTTGTCACGAGGAAACAATCCTGATCCACCTGCCATCTTTTTTAGAGTGGTCTGTGAGAAGGGGCTCCTGGGTGGCTCAGTTGGTAAAGCATCCGACTCTTGATTTCAGCTCAGGTCATGATCTCAGTGTTGTGGGATCAAGACTGAGTTGGGCTCTGTGCTCAGTGCAGAGTCTGCTTGGGATTCTCTCTCTCCCTCTCTCTCTGTCCCTCCCCTGACTCACAGTCTCTTTAAAGGAATGAATGAATGAATGAATGAATGAATGAATGAATGAATAAAATCTTTAGAGAGGTCTGTAAGAACAGTTAGACTCACCCAGGAAACTGGGTGCTATCCTGATCCACCAGACTTTTATCTGAGGTTCCTTCCTCCATCTTGCATATTTAAAAATTTTCATTTCCACTTCTTCTTCCAATCTTGTGTCCCCAGCCTTCCTGAGTCAAAGATTCCACACTAGCGGCACAGTCTCCACACTCTCTTTGGAGCAGGTAGCCACCCCTCCTCTGTAACACATTCATACCCAGACGTTCTCCATGTCACACTCCCCGCTAGTTTCTGCATGTCTCTTTGCCATGCCATTACCGAAACCTCTGGAAATTCTTGGGCTCCTGCTGCACACCTTCCCAGAGCGACTTCCCTTGCGGCACCTGCCAACTCGCGGAGTGTTTGTGTCTCTGGGGTGCCAAATGCATTGTCTGCATTTTGTTCTGAGTTTCTTTCCTCCTAAATTTCAACGTTTGACTTTTTTTCCAGAAACTTCGCATTATATTTGTTCTTAATTCATAAATATTATTATATTATTTTTTGGAGTGTTTCTGATACCAAAAAACTTTGGAAAACTTTGCTATGACTTTTCTAATGCCTGTATTTTATTTTATCTTTTTTGTCTTTAGTGCAGATGATACATTTTGACAAGCCCTTGATATTGAAATCTTATTTTGCTGGCTTAGAACAGACATGAAAATTTGCAACTTGTTAAGACTCAGATTTCTCTGTTACTGTGTTCTCTCAGCTCTGCCCGCCACCCCGCCCCCCGGGATATTTGCAGATATGCAGTTCAAAAGAATAACCTAGGAACAAAAGATTGATATTGGCTGGGGCAATGTTCTGAATGTCAGATTAAATTCATAGCAGGAATTTACTAGAATTAACCCTTGCCATGGGCACATTATAAGAGAGATACAAATAAGGAATGGTCAAGAGTGACATTTGTTGTAACTAATATTTTATAGGAACAGTACCATCTTGTTGTTTTGGCATATTTGTGTAGGTAGAAGAGGGCCTGGAATTAAAATAAAAGGAATAGAGAATTGCATAGTGATTTTTAATACAATCCATGTTATTTTATTGTCCTACTGAAAACTCTCATGCTTCTGTTTATTCAACAACTTCCTGGGTCTTCTGAATATCTATTGATTTGGGGGCAATGTTCACTGCTAAGACAATAGGGCATGGGTAATCTACTGAGGATGAGATCATTTTATAAATGCCTTCTTTAAGGTCTGATTTGGTCATCTTTTTTTGTTCCTTCTTTTCTAGTAGAATACATATTGTTATTTGCTTAAAATTCTCATTCAAATAAATAACATAAAAAAGATGTCTCGTGCCTTTTAGTTCTCATAAATGAGAAGATATTTTTAACAAAATAAAAAAGAGAACAGTTTTCATTGTAAAACTCAAGAAAAGGGGTAGATATTTGCTTGTAACTCTTATAGAACCAACACTAATCTTGCAGTTTTGGTTATTGGTGGGGTGTGGGGAAAATAAAAAGGGAGAGAAGAACTGATGGATACTTTTGGTTGACGTATGTGAATATCAATTTAATCTGATTAAACAATAAAGGATTTTATTGGCCCACATAACTATAAATCCAGGGATAGGATTTAGGCATAGTTTAATTAGGGTTCTAGCAATATTTCTCTGCTTTTCTCTTAGCATTGTTGATGTCAGATTTGTCCTCAGATTGTAATGCCTCATGCTCTCAAGATGGCTGCCAACAGCCATTAGGACAAGGTGCTTCATGTTTACATTCTGTGAGAGGTAGAGAGAACAGTTTTCAATTATGCTGCCTTTTAGAGTAAAAAGGGATATTTTCCAGAAGTGTCCGGTGACCTTCTTATATCTGAATGGCGGGAATCAGACCATTCTGAAACAGCCACCCGGCAAGGGAAATGAGTGGATTATTCTTACCTGGAGCAGACCCATCTCTTGAATTAAGAATAATATCCCAAACTGAACAAATATTATTCAATGGGTATGAGTTGAAATGGATGTTAGGGAATTAATAACATATTCACTAAAATGTGACTCATGTCATAGAAAAGACTAATTTTTAACCTAGGAAGGATCTTCATTAAAAAAAGCAACTTCTTTCTTATGAGTCTAGCATTAGCTCAGAGTTAATTTACTCCTATTGGTAATTTTAGTTTTTTAGCCTGTAGAAGAAATGGTATTCAGTCTTACTGTTTTCAATAAAGTCTCAGTCTGCCTGAAAAATTATAAGTCAGATCTGACATGGTAGCCAGTGAGCCCCCAGGAGCCACTACATTCATGACTCCTAGAAATGGAGAGGCCCACTGCTTATTGAGAGAGAGAATACAATTCTGGGGATCGAGGATCTGTTGCAGTTAATGATGTGTTGTTTCCACTTCTCAGCTAAGCTCCTTGTAAGAAGACTATACATCTCTACCCCACCGAGTCAGGTTTTGCCATATAAGTTGCAAGGTATATGATAATAGAATGTGAATGGAAATGACATATGTCGCATCTGAGCAAAAGCCTTAAGAGGCACTATATAGTTCTGTAAAACCTCTTTTTAATCTCTGCCTGAAAAATGGCATACTCCAAATAAGACTTCTTCAACCTTGGTCTTAGAATGAGCAGACCTAGGTTGTAAAACAGCAGCCAAACAAAGTGAATGAGAAATAAACCTTTGTTGGTATAATCCAGAGATGTGGGGGAGTTTGTGTGCTGCTAAAAGCTGGATTATAATAACAGTTTGGCTACAAGAAAAAAATCTCCATTATCTTGGTTAAGTCACTAAGCTCAAACAGGTTTTTCCTCTATAAAATTAAAGAAAAAGGCCTTTTGACTTTATCCGTAATGCTTAACATTAGACTGCTAAACCCAGTCTCTAAAAGGTTTGTCAATTGATTAAATTGTATAATGTGGTAATAATGACGTGTTTTTCTCTTTTAAATAATTAGAGGCATTTATAACTTTCTACCAACATGCGATAAATTGCGCTCTCATAATGAAGTGTATGATTCTTCCCAAAAGAGGCATTTTAGTTTACCTAGACTATGCCATTATAAATAAATATGTATTTCTGACTCTTTTTAATATACAGAGAATAACTAAATCTCTTATCTTTTTAGAACCCCCTAATGGGGTCTAAAATGTTTCTTTTCTAGCACATTCTATTTTGTATTATGTCTCTCTCTCTTTTTTTTTTTTTGATTAATTTGAGTACATGATCCAATAAATGCTTAATTTAAATATAAGGGCAGTTGAATTGCTACAGTTCTAGAGATTTTGTTAAGTAGAGACTTTTCTAGCTTTAGCTAACAAAATAAGGAGAAATTGAATTTTTTCAGGAAACAGGAAAAAAAACACAAGTTACAAAGTAATTATAGCAGAACACCCCCCCACACACACCCCTCCCCCCACACACACCCCTCCACATATCCAAAACTTTTTCTAATGGATCTTCCACTGATCTTGTCCCGCAGTTATGTTTTGAGAACCTCTTATACAAGAATATCTAATTATTTGTGGGTTATTTTTACAGTGTTAAAAAAAAGTATTTAATGAAGAGAAAAAATGGCCTTTGAAAACCAATTCTAAATGAGACATGAACTAAGACTCTTTTGATTAGGGTATGCTAGAGGCTGCCACCCCTGCTCCAACATCAGGTATGAGAGCACCAAGGCTTCATAGCTGGGCTCTGGAAATTAGAATGACCACCAAAAAATAAATGATTTATAATTTAAGCAAATTTTAAATATTTTCTTTTATTGTTTAGGCAATAATAGATATAGGTAATTTAAATCCCCTCTTAACATAAGCAGAGGATTTTTGCACACAATGTTCAACTCATTTTATTTATATACATTTAGATATTAAAACATTTAAAATGCTAAAGATGTTGATCAAACACATTATCTCCTTTTTTTTTTTTTTGCCCCAACTACTCCAATACATAAAATTGGGGGTTTGTGTTTCATCTACACATGGCAAGGGTGAAGAATGGGGAATGGTGGAGAAGTAGCTTGTAGGGAAGTAGGAATGTAGTTCTATTAAATTTTTCATTAACAAACCAGTCTATATTTCAGAAAATCCTGATGGTAAATATCTCTACTGCTATGAATTTATCTATTTTTCTTAGTGACATTTTAAGCATCTAACATCTGTACACTGAGTTTTATTACAAAGAGCAACATTTAGACAGATTAAATCTAAGTAAAATCAACATTTATATGACTATATCCAGTCTCAAGAACAGCAAACAAGTTGTAAGTACTACTGAGAAGATATTTGAGAGCTTATTACATCACTATTCCTTCATGCGGGCGCAGAGGAAGTGGCTGGGTCGTTTCGATGGTCAATTATTAGATGTGTTTATATTCACCCAAGTAGTGATTTTCCAACTGAATGGATTATAAACAAGTAGCATGGAAGTTTCTAAAGGGGTTCAGTATTTAGTGAAGGGCAGAAGAAAGCTAGCCTTGAATGAGAATGAGGAAAACATGTGTTTTGCATTTTGTAAAGTCACATTAATTAATATTTAGGATAACTATAAACTAACCTCTTACCAAACAGGCCTTCCGGACAGGCAGGGTGCTTGTGATACTGGACAGAAATGAGGGTTTATGGAATTCTTGCTGAAAGTGGTGCTGGATTGCATCCTGAGACTCTGAAGATTCGACCTCTACTGTATGCAGGAGGGGATCTGGAGTCAAGAGTCAAGAGTCATTCCAGCCAAAGGTTCAATCTGGAGAGGCTGGGCCCAGAAAGAGAAACTGGACATGGTACAACGGGGTGAATCAAAGGCATGCAGAGCAAACAAGGGGTTCCTGGCAATATCCCATGAGACTTAGCTGCTGTTGTATTATAACCAGTGACTCCCCTTTGGTGATGAGGAAGCCAGCTGTTAAGGAACTGTGATGGTTCCTTATAAACAGGTTGCAAAATGTCATGTTTTGTTTCATCCAAATAGTACTCACCCATAGAATGTTTTAAAAGAAATTTGCATCAGTTGCCAACACTTAACACCAAAGATAATTTTATCTACATATGTCGACTTGCAGCTTTTCTGAAAACATCAGAAATCTGGCATTATCCATCTGGCTGCCATACGTAGTGTGGATCAGCCTTGTGCTGGGCCACTCCTCTTGCAATGGGCATGCACTCTTCCATCTGCCCCAGTCCCCACCAGTCTCCACTGTCCCAACACCGTGCATGGGAAACTGTTGCCCTTTACCATCATACTCATTTTGTTGTTTTGCTTACAGTAAAATTAAGGCAAAAGATATTTCTTAATTTCTTAAATTCATTTCTTAAATTTCTTAAGATATTTAAATTCATTTAAATATTTCTTAAATTCATTCTGTAGTTCTTCATTTCGGATTTTTTTTCAATTTTAAAAGGCTTCTATTATAAAACATTTCAAACATGTAAGAAAGTAGACAGGGTAGTTAAATAATCCCCCATGACCCTATTTCATGGCTTTAACTGTCATTACTTAAGTCCAATCTTGTTTCATGTGTATCCCCACCCTCTTCCCTCCATTGTGCTATTTAAAAGAAAATCCCTGACATCCTATGATTTTCTCTGTAAGTATTCCAGCATGTAACAATAAAAGATAGGAACACTTATACAAGACAATCACATAATCGTAATACAGTCAGCCCGAAACATTAGCAGTAAGCATTTATGTATAAATTATCCAGTGTGTTAAAATTTGCAATGTCTCATAAATATATGTTACACTTTGTTTAAATCAGGATTAAAATAAGGCCTACATGAGGTAATTGATTGATGTCTTTAAAATAGCTTCTAATTTATAGCTTCTCATGTCTCTGTATCTGTCTGTTTCTCTCCTTCTCTCAATCCCTCTCCTTCTCTTTGTCTCTTTCTTCTGGCTATTTATTTGCTCAATAAACCTTGTTGACCTTGTTGTTGTTTTGTAGTATTTCTCACAGTCAGAAATTTGTTTATTTAACGTGGTAAAATTAAGCATGTTCCTGTAGTGTCTGTATTTCTTGTAAACTGGCTTGATTTTTTTTTGGAAATGATATTTCATTGGTGGTGGTGTATTCTATCAAGAGGCACAAAATCTCAGGATCTCTCTCTCTCATTAATGTGTATTCAATGCCTGAATCCATCAAAACACTAAAGGTTACAAAATGCTGATAGTCTAATTAAACTAACCTGTCTTTATTTATTACCTGAAATGCCTCTATGAAGAAAAACATCCTCTTGTCTATTACTTGTTTATGTAGTAGTACAGTTGTTGTAGGAAAGGGTGAATAAATGCTTGATTCTTTTCCTCTATCTATGAGTTTCTCATAATAATTAGCACCCCCCTTTTGAGACTAATTTGTATTTTTTAGTATCATGAGCTCACGTATTTAAACATATTTCTTGTATTTCAATCCACAGGTTGTCTTTACTGAGGGTTATATTTTTCTGTCCTTTGCTTAGTCTTCACCCTAGTGAACTTTGAAAATTCCTTTGTTACCTGTTGGACAAACTGTCCCAATCTCATCTTGTACGTTTTCAGCCTGGTTTTAGAATCTGCCATTTCAAGAATCCTAGGCTCCTTTGAGTGAGGACTGGTATTTCAAGATCTTAACCTGGATGTTGAGAGCCATGCTCTACCAAATTGAGAAAGTTAAAGATAGCTTAGAGAACTATGTGTTTTCTTTTTTTTCTTTAAAGATTTTATTTATTTATTTGACAGAGATAGAGACAGCCAGCGAGAGAGGGAACACAAGCAGGGGGAGTGGGAGAGGAAGAAGCAGGCTCCTAGCAGAGGAGCCTGATGTGGGGCTCAATTCCATAACGCCGGGATCACGCCCTGAGCCGAAGGCAGCCGCTTAACCGCTGTGCCACCCAGGCGCACCATAATTTTCTTTTTTTTCTTAAACCTAGTTCACTTTACTTAGTTACAATGCCTTTCTGGCCTTCATTAGCATTTCAGGTTGCAACTCTTGCTCAAAACCAATTCCAAACCATCAACATATTGTTCTATATGCAGAAGTATTCTACAACAGGGTAAAAGGGAAAGAACCTGGTTACTTTACAATAAGAGAAAGAGAATGAGGAGCAAATCACTGAAAATTACAAGTAATTTTACTCACAAATCTCAGTATGAACTTCTACTTATAAATAGCAGAACCCTGTAGACACTGTTTACTCACTTGTGAAATAAACCATGCCCTTGATGTCTGGGACTAATCACTTTATTTATTCTGAATTTCAGAGGATCTTTCTTTTGAGATTATCCATGTGGAAACACCCTATCAAGTTGTAAAACTAAAGTGATGCTGTATTTAACTGACATTTTTTATCACAGGAAAGAAAGACAAAGAGGAAACTAACATTTATTGTCTATGATGTACTAGAGGTTTTCAGATACATTATTTCATTCTCATAATCACTCTCTTAGATGGTATCTCCATTTTTTTTAAACTGAAGGATATAAAATCTGGAACTGCCAAATTTATAGAAAAAAAATCTCCAAATACTTTTCACTACAATATTTTGAGAACCCAAACGTAAGAAAAGAAATGCAAGAATAGGGGACAAAATGTTTTCTTAGTCATTAAAATGGATATCACAGAATTTCTGGATTCATTTTGTGTTGGGAAATGCAACCCAAGAAATTGACTTTCATTTGTTCCCAAGAAAATATATTACCCAGAAGAGAAGAGTATGCTTATGGTTACTGTACTAGCCAAGAGAGGCTAGGCTTTGTAGAATAACATAAAAGTTTGCTTGTCTCTCACCACTGCTTATAGGTCAATAGGAGGCAAGGAGGGGAAATGTTTTTTTCTATACACTCATCAGCAGATTAGGTCTCACCACTTGTAGCTATATCATTTGGAACAGGTGACACATGAAATGCTAGCAGAAAGAGAAGAGAGACTGTGAAGAACTCACACATATAATTAAATGGCTAGGGTGGAAATGACTTTTCACCGAAGCTCACAGCCCACTGCCAGAATTAGTCTGAGAAGGGCATTTTTATGCAGTAAGTTTACTGGAAAGTGCTTTCAGAAACACCTGTGAGAGAGTAAAGAAAGCAGGTTTGGACAGAGGGAGAGCCTGAACTGTGCTATAGTTGAAACAGAGACGAAAGGATGTTTTAGGGAGCCCTGGAGCCATCTCAGCTCCAGCTTCAGGGTTGTCCCAAATGCCAGACCTTTGGACCCTAGCATCTGGTCATTGCAGGCAGGCTGTCTTCAGCTTCAAATTTAATGGGGATATACTTGGTCCTCTAATGCATTCTATCTATAAAGCTCATTTAATTGGCAAAATCATATTAATTTTAGTGTATCATATTAATCTAGTCTATTTCAAAATTGGTATTTGTCTTTTCAGTGAGAAATTTGGAAATTATAATCATATTTGCTTTAAGTCACTAAGGAAAGATAGGACAAAAACTCTTCATTAAAATTTTCCCAATAGATATGTTGTGGAAGAGACTTTTTATTTTTATGATCATTAAGATTTTGGGTAATAGTCTCACGCTCTAGAGAAAGATCAATCATTCCGTTATTCTAATCTTAGAAATTCCAACTTGCCAGAAGACTACTGGTCTTAAAACAACAGAGGAATTGTATCATCTAATACAATGTCGGTATTTGTCCTTCTATTTTTATTTCTGTGGTGTGCTGAATATTGGTATTAAGAAGTATGTTATCATAGCAGACAATTAAAAGAGAAAAACAAAGACAATGCTGCGAAAATGCCACAAATCTAGCAAGAATATTTCCTTTTTAAAAGATTTTATTTATTTATTTTTGTGAGAGAGAGAGAACATGCGCTCACACGGGCACACACACACACACACACACACACACACACACACACACACACGGTGGGGGGAGGGGAGAAACAGGCTCTCCACTGAGCAGGGAGCCTGATCTGGGACTCCATCCCAGCACCAGGGATCGTGACCCGAGCTGAAGGCAGATGCTTAACCGACTGGGCCACCCAGACAACCTAGCAAAATATTTCTTAAGATTTGGAAAAGAAGGGTTTTTTTTTGTTTTTGTTTTTTGTACACACTATTATGTATACAACTGTGGAAAAGTAAAAAAGACAAGTAGAGGGAGGCAAGAATTGTAGTTTTTAAAAATGTGATTTAAGTCCTTATTCCGTATTCACTTGTCAAATAGATTATTTCATACACTCAAGAGCAAGCAGAAGAATCTTATTAGAATATTTATTTTGAAATATATAAAACTTTTAGGTAAATATTTTTTAGCCCGAGATTTGCTGTAAAGTGGTCATAATTTATTACATTATAATTCTCTTTGAAATTATTTTTCTTTTACTATATTTGCTTTTTGTGACTGCTTCACTAAATTTATGAACACGGTAGCAAGCGTATTTATGTGGAGATCTGCACTGGTAATAAAGTAGCCAGTGGTCACATGTAGCTATCTAGCATGTGAAATGTGGTTAGCCTGAATTGAGATGTGCCCCAAGTGGAAAATATACACTCGATTTTGAAGACTTATTAGGAAAAAAGAGTATAAAATTTCTTATTAATGTTTTATTGATTACATGTTGAAAATAATATTTGAATGCATTGAGTTAAATAAAATACATTATTAACATTAATTTTACCTGTTTTTCTCATTTTTTCATGTGGCTACAGAAAATGTGAAATTATATTTGTGACTCCAATTTGTAGCTCTCATTACATTTCTATTAGACAGTGCGATCCAAATGATTTAGTTCTTTTCTTCAATATTTTATTATGAAAGTTGTCAAATAGAAAATAGAAAAGCTGAAACAATTTTACAGTAAATATTTATATCTTCTACAACATTTTACGATACTTGTTTTATCATGTATATAGCCATCTATCTTTTTTTTCCCTATTTTTCACCAATCCATCCGATTTTTTGATGCATTTCAGAGTAAGTTGCAGATGTCACTCTATGTTCCTCTAGATATTTTAGCAGATAGAAACTAGTTTTGGACTCTATTAAACTGAATATTCCTTTAGCCATGTTCTTGCTTCTTTCGATTTGACTGTGTTGGTAAACAGAGGCATAAACAGATTAAATGTATCAAATCGGATTTAATAAATCTTCTGAGTAAAAGGAACATTTAATCTCTGTTGACATTAAAGCACAGATCTAGATTACTCAACAAATATTTGGAAACCTTCTAACATTAAATACTGACTAGAAAAAGGTTTCTATTATTTTCTGAGGAAGTGGCAGAATGACCAGGCTGGGTTCCATGCCAACGGTATGAGCCTCTGCTGTCAATACAATGTTTATCTCACAAGATTATAGTGATCAAAGGAAATAATATGTGTAACTAATTTACTGGAGGTTTGGGCACATTACTGACTTCTTAAAAATTTATTTTATTTCTTTCCTGACTTTTTTTTAATTAAGAGAAACTTTTTTTAAGATTATTTATTATTTTGGAGAGAGTGAGTGAGAGCAGGGGTGGGGGCAGAGAGAGAGGGAGAGAGAATCTTAAGCAGACTCCGCACTAAGTGCGGAGTCTATGTGTGCCTTGATCTCAGGACTCTGAGATCATGAAAATGAGACACCTACCTGACAAAGACATCCAGGCACCCTGGCACATATGAACTTTTAAAAGTAAGCTTAACTGGAAATAAATATAAAATATTTGGAGTATTTTGTCTGTCAGGTTGATCAGGAGATCCCCTGGCAGTGTAGGAATATCTCTAATAAGAAAAATGAATGCTTATAGATGTTTATCATTTATAAATATACAGAAAGGCACATGTTATGTAATACCTTCCAAAGAAATGGACATAAGTTTCCTCCTTGTTTTACTTGTAAATATCTTATAGAAATATCCTGAGACTTCTGTCAACATTTACCAGATCAAAACTCCTTAACAGTTTGGATTTATGCCTGTGCTGTGATTGGAGACTTGATGAGAAAACGTATTTACAAAATTAAATTGCTGGTGATTCACTAATAGATGATGTCCTGGTTGAAAGACCAGCAGCACAGTGAAAGAACTGATAGAAAATAGGAGGGTGAGCTGTGCTGCTTTCCACTTTCTCTGTAGAGCTATATGGTCAACCATATTAAATATCCTGTAACATGTTTATTATGCTGAATGTTTTTTACTATTATCCAAGTAACACATCCACACAGTTTTTTTAAGTTTTAACAAACAAATAAAACCAGACATCCCCTCCTTTCAGAGTTTCCTTGCTCTCACTACTACCTAAAGTCAACTATTTTGGACTTTTACATTATTTTGTGGTGTTTGCTTACATATTATACCTAAATACTGTCAAAGCATTGATAGCTTTTGGTGCATTCATTTTAGATATTATATGTACTTTCTCTTAAAGTAGGTGGAACTTTTAGTTCTTTTACATTCCCATTATTATTCCCATATCAACCCAATATAGTGATAACTCAACTTTAAAAAATCCATAGTTAGAATTATTAATAATTCTGAGCTAAATGGTATGGATGTAGGGTCTTTATCTGCGCTTTAAAATTTTTTTCTGGAGTTAATCATTGCTTTACATTTTTCATTTATTTGGTTTCTTTGAATCAGGAGTTAAGTTTTCTACCCCTTCCAGTAGTTCTGCCAAGTTTTTCAATAGACTTTCTACCATTTAAACCTATCAGATAATCTTTCATTTCCTTTTTTTAATGGAAGATTTTTCTCTTGAAGCCATCCATCCTCCTTTAATCTGAACCAATTGCTATCTAGGCTTGCCCTTGACTGTGGAATTTCTTTCATATATCTCTCATGTTTGACCTCAATTTCTCAGGACTCATCCTTTTTCTTCTTTGTTTAATCACACATTTTGGAAGAGAAATTTCTCCAATAATTTCCTGAAAAAGGATAAAAAAAGAAGGAAACTTTTTTGAGTCTTTGTATATTTGCAAAGTCCCTATTTTTACCTTATTTTACCTGATTGATATTTTGGTCGGCTATAGAATTTAGTATTAAGAATCTTTTTCACAAAAAATCTTGAAGGCATGGTTTTTGTCTTCTAGCATTTAATTTTGTAGTTGAGAAGTTCATTCCCAGTGCTTTTATGTAATTTTATTTAAAAAAAAATCTGGAAGCTGTTAGGGTTTTTTTTTTTTTTTTTTTTTTTTAGATTTCGTAATAAAATGAGCTGGTGTAAGTCCCTCTGCCCTTGTTAATTTATTGAATACTTAGTTGGCTATATAGAGATTATTTTCCTCATTCTGGGAAATATTCCTCCTCATCTTTTACTTTTCAGGAGGGGAAAATTTCTCTTCATTCTCTTCTTTATTAGTTCTTTTTGGAATAGGTACTTGTTGAATGTAGGACATCTTGCATCAATTTTCCAATTTTCTTTTTTTGTTTTTCTATTTAACATCATTTTGGCTTTTAAATTCTATTTCCTAGGAGATTTTCTTGACTTTATGTTCTAACCCATTTATTGAATATTTTGTTTGGGTATTATTTTAAATTTCAAAGAACACTATTTTTATAGAATCTTAACATTGTTTCACAGAACTAAAATCATCTCATTTTTTGAGAATATTGATCATGGTTCCTTTAGTATTTTCTTTTTTTTGCCTGTATCATCTTAGGTTTCTCTGAAGTGCACTTCATAGTTTGTTTTGGTCATTGTCTTTCATGTTTCAGACTGTCCCTTAATATTCTCTAAATGATCAATATTTATTCAAGAGTGAAACATTAATAGAGGGTTTAGAAGCTTTTTGTGCTGGGACAGATTTGTCCATTGGACTGGTGGACCTATGTAATTTTTGTTGGGGGTTTAGTGTTCCTAGAGAAAGATACTCCAGGATTCTGCTCTGAAGTTGTAAGTCTGATAGCTGGCATTTGTGGGGTGGGTAGATCCCGGAGCTGTTTAGCTCACAACCGGACATGGAGATTTTTGCTAAATTCCATCCTATTTTCTCCCAACACTACCCAGAAATTAAGTCTAATATCTTATTCAAGAATTACTCTGGTTCTGTTTTCCAAGTCTGAAACAATTTAGGTTCAATTTCTCTTGGGGGAAAAAAGTCCATTTCCTTTAGTGTACTTGAGGGGGAGTTACCTAGAAGCAGAGAGAGGGGACAAACTGAGAGTCTTACTACTTCTTTTTATAAATACTCCTGTTGTCTTTAAGCCTTGGCATGCCTGCTTTCAGAGACACCTGACATCTCTGATTACTGAGACTTTCGGGGATCTGAACAACAAACCAGATTATTTTGCATCAGGAGCACATGGATTTGAACTCTCTCCCTTCTGCTAAGTCATATCCATTTCTTCACCTGCTTTCTAAGTTTATAATCTATTATGGATGGGGTTGCAGATGTGCTCTGTTTCCTACTTTCACTGAAGAGAGAATTTGTGCTTCTGTTTCTTGTTTTCTTTGATTATTGGAGGGTATTTTTAAAAGAAGAATTAAGAGGAATTTTCTTTACTTAACCATCCAATTTTAAATAGTCTCCTTTCTTCTTCATCTTTGAGTTTCAATTCCCTCTTAATATCATCTGTTTCTTAGTCTTTTCTTTTTTCTTACCTTAAATGCTACATTATTTATAACTATTTCATCTATTTGTTGATGAAATACATATTGTCTCAATGTAGGGTTACTGCCCACTGCTAAGTAAATGCCCCCCCCTTTTTTTTTAGAGAGAGGTGGTCTCAGTTTGTCAGCTACCTTCTCCAGAACACCTTTTCCAAACCTTTAAAACTGGGATAGGTTTCATTTCCATATGTAGCTTTGATACCATTGTAACATTTACTGTATTATATTGAAATTACCGGTTTGCTTGTCTTCCTGAAATTTCACAAAGAGTAGGGACCACATCTCATTCATTACTGTATTCCCAATCCTCAGCTCAATAACCTCAAATCTAGGATGCACTTGAGAAATATTTGTTAAATTAATGAGTGTAAAATGCATAGATAATTTTCATTAGTGTAAGATGGTTAAATATTTTAGTTCATTAGGCTTACTATTGTTGTTTTATCATTATTGGAAATAGCGAAAACTAAAAATTTTGATGATTGTTGTATCTCAGCACTAGTTATCCTTTTATTCTTTTTACTGCAATTAATGAGAATGTGACTTCTTAAATATTTCAAGAATGCCTTTGAATAATTCTATTAATACTTTTTTTTATAGTTCTCATTACAGTTTTGTTAGCTGAAGTTGTTTTAACCTTCAAAAACTCTGCTTCTTAATTCTAGTGCATTTTTAGAATTTATGTATAGTGCATGTTTTTCTTCTCACTGTGAAGAACTTCATGACAGAAAGGAAGCAGGCATTATAATATATTTTTCTGTACTGAGATAAACAAAAAAACTGTGAGTGGTAAGGTTTATATGCATGAAATATTTATGCTAGAATGAAGAATCCTTCACACTATCACATAATTGTGATTATCTCTCCCAGGTTAGTTCTTGGCTAAACTTCAATGTAGGTAGTGGCTTCAAAGAGACAGAAATTTAGCAGAGACAAAAAAATAGAAATAAAAACAAAACAGAGAGAGAGATGGCTCAGAGGTAAGAGACATAACTAAAAATGTAGGAAAATTTTGAAATTCATAAAATAATACAACGGAAACACATTGGAAAGGAGTGTCAGATGCTTTGTGATTTTCTTGAAAAATATAGCTAGCTTTATGTCTATTTAACAGTATAAAGAATTTAATATTTATCTGACTTATAAGTTGAGATGAAACACAATGCAATGCACTACACTTAAAATAAACAACTATGAATATGGCCCAGATACAATACTTTTGTTTTTCACTGATGGAAATAGTTTTTGAGTTGTCCAAAAAGATTTTTAAATGCATTTATTTAAGCAACAGAAATATTTACTTTTGACATTATCAGCATGTGGGCAGGTTGTCTCTTGAACATGCCTATTCAAAAATGGTTTGGCTTAGTTCAGTGCTTTGCTCATCAAAGGAATAAAGCATTACTGGAGATTTTCATAAATAATCTTTTTAAATACCAATGAATACAATTAGCTATATCCCTAAAATAATGTCTCCTAGTTCCCCTTTGACATACTTGTGTACATATACAATAATAGTAAAATAAAAAGAAGCCTGGGATTTACTTAAGTTTAAAGTTCAGTAAATGGAAAGGGGATAGTATACATTTCATAAAGTTAACTCCTAATGATTGTCTTTATTTTACATGTATATATGCTCATTAATGAACACTTGTCAAAAATAAACAAAAAGAAGAACAAAATGCTTGTAGTTGCAATATATATCCACACAACCATTCTTAGCATTTCAGCCTATTTTCTTCAAACCATTCTTTTTTATATGTTTATTATTGGTGTTTTGTATGTTAAACTTCTGTTGGTTATAAACAATAATTTTTAATTATGATGAATAACAAAGAGAAGAAAAATAGAGGAAGAGATCATGAAAAATTGATCAGGAAAGGGAAATAAAATTTTTGTTTCAAGCACTTTCGAAATACTGAACTTTGCTTTTTTTTTTTTTAAAGACTTATTTATTTATTTTAGAGAGAGATAGTGAGTGGGGGGAGCAGCAGTGGGAGAGGGAGAGAGAGAATCTCAAGCAGACTTCTTTCTGAACACAGAGCCCTAGTGCAGGGCTTGATCCCATGACCCTATAATCATGACCTGAGCTGAAATCAAGAGTTGGATGCTTAACCAACTAAGCCACCCAGGAGCCCCATGAGCTTTGCTTTCTGATGAGAGTCTGAAAACTGCAATGAACACACAGACCCAGAAGCAATGAAACTACTGGACAATAAAACCTGCAGAATTTAAGTACAGCACAATGTTATTTGGACTTCTTTTCCATTAGAATGAAATAGAATAAAATAAAATAAAACAAAATAAAATAAAAAGCACATTTGTAACATCTTTGACTGGTTCCACCTTATGTACAAGATATCATTCAGGTGACATTATGTCAAAATCCATACAGATTTTTTAATCCATGCTTACTGCTTGACCCAAAGTAAACACTTAAAAATATTCTTTTGGGAAAACCAATGAATTTTTGAAAGGTTTATTTATTTATTTGAGAGAGAGAGAGTGAGGGGGGCAAGGGCAGAGGGAGAGGGAGAATCTTAAGCAGACTCTGCACTAAGCACAGAGCCGGTTGTGGAGCTCCAACTCATGACCCTGAGATGATGACCTGAGCCGAAACCAAGAGCTGGATCCTTAACCAACTACACCACCCAGCCGCCCTGAAAGCAATGATGTTTTTAACCATGATAGATTGTGAAAATAATATAGCACTTGGCCTGTACTCAAAAAGATAGTATAATACTATTGGAAAGATAAGTCAATACTTGAAAATGTGAGATGTGAAAATGAGAATATTAGAGAAGTTCCAAGAAGACGGTGGGGCATGGAGCTGTGAGAAATAATTCATGGAGAAAGAAAGATGTGAGATGGGCCTTAAAGCTAAGAAGAATTTAAATTCTTTAGCTTAGTGAATTAAAGAAGTAGAGATGTCACAGATGAGAACTACAGCAGGAGCAGAAGTTGAGAGAAGATACTGGCCATGACATGTCTGGAAAACAGTATGAAATTGGAAGACTAACAGAAGAATGGTATTCTGAATTCTCGGTTAGGGATAAAGCTACAAGACAGTTGTCATGGAATAACCAGACATCAAATAAGTAGTTATAACTGAGATGAAATTTACAAACGTAAAACTTTATAGGAGTGTAATTGGCACATTAAACACATAGGAAAAATGAGTGTAAAAACAATGTTCCTTTATGTTATTTCTCATGACCCCTTTAAAATTTTGTAGGAGGTGATCTTCTCCTGCTTCTATGAAAACTCCAGAAGTGTCATTTTTCTCTTATGGTCACTTTAAATTACAAATACTTTCTAAATCAGAAATTACAGGGGAGCCTGGGTGGCGCAGTCATTAAGCGTCTGCCTTCGGCTCAGGGCGTGATCCCCAGCGTTCGGGGATCGAGTCCCACATCGGGCTCCAGTCCCACATCCGGCTCCTCCTCTGGGAGCCTGCTTCTTCCTCTCCCACTCCCCTGCTGTGTTGCCTCTCTCGCTGGCTGTCTCTCTGTCAAATAAATAAATAAAATCTTTAAAAAAAAAAAAAAAGAAATTACTGTGCTTGTCTTTTGTAATAGTCAACATTTCCAAGTCCATTCAATGTACTAGTTATCCCCTTCTCCTATTTAGGCTTCTATGGGGGGAGATGTGGTTGCCTTTTTCTCTGTCATTCATCTCCTTACCCTTTTACTAGTTGGTCTTTCTGACTCTTCTGGGGGAAGGGTGGAGGTGTAAAGCAGCAGGGGAGGGAAGGGGAACAGAAAAATTTTTATTTGAGTAGGATTATCCTGAACTGACCTCTTCATCTCTGGACCTGCCTGGCATATCTCTCAAGTTGACTCTTTTGAGGGTGCTCTGTGTGTCCTTACTAAGGCCTCTTACCTGTGGTTTTTTTTGCATAAGGCGATATATTCTCCTCTTGCAGGTTGCATATACCTTCCTTAAGAATCTTGGGATACCTTTAGCTTATTTCCGCTAAGAACCTCTTCTCAGTCCCCCACTCCCTAACCCCACCCAGGATGACCCTGTTAGGCAGGACCTAAATCAACTTCACATCTGCTTTCTGTTATCTATGACCCACAACTGGATTTGGGGACCTTTACACAGCCTTTGCCCCTATAGATTCTAGGTGGGCTGATATCAAGGCAGTTCTCTCTCCTTCAGCTCATCTCTTAACATACAGACCATCTCTCCTCCTTTTTCAATTTTTTGGACAGCATGCCAGATGACAGTTTCCTATGCTTCCCTAACTGGAGGTGAAAAGTGAGCCCTTTAAAAGGTTTCTTGGAAGTCCCTTTCACTAGGCTTGAGATGCAGATGGAGGGCCCTTGTCCACTGACGGACATTGAGCTCACAACCCAGAAATTCTCAAGAAATCATCTTAAAAAAATTCCTTCTCTCAATATGAATATGATGTTGAAGAGTCATTAAACTGATTTTGATACTTTTCTCTAATAGTTTCCATCTGGTTTGACACTTCACTTTGGTATTTTTTTAGGGATTTGGCTAAAACTTTCATTTTACACCCTCTTCTGGAAGAATTTAATAGGGGGCCTAAGCCTAACATAGTTCATGAGATCAGGAAGAAAATTCCTGTGGAATTTCCAGAGAAATTTCATGGAATTCAAGAAAAGAACATTTGAAGACTGGAAGATTTCTCCACAGTAGTAAAGGCTTCTGGGAACCCAGGTAAGAGAAGGTCTGAGAAGAAGCCATTTTCTTGGGTAGCAAAAAGGTTATTGGTATCTTGGCAAGAATGGTTCCTTCCACAAGTTAAATTCTCTGAGGTTGAAGAAAGAGGGGGAAGTAAGGGAATGGAGGCCACAAGTGTAAGGAAGAGGAGACTACAGATTTCAGAGCTTCAGAAACTTTGAAGTGAGGAGAAAGTTGGGAATTCTTTTCAGACATTTAAGTGCTGGGGGAGGGAGTTAGTAGGTAAATAGTGGTTCAGGATACCAGAGAGAAGTGATCAATGGAAAAGGAGAGGTAGGTGGCTCAAGAAGGCTAGGGGGGAATGAACCTAGAGTTGAGGTAGTGATTAACCTAGGGGAAGAGATGCCTCTTGCAAGTGTACCAGGAGGAAAGAATTAGGGTGGATGTAGAGCAAATGTGAAGATTTGGTGTTTGAAAGCCAAGGAACGTATGGCTTTATGGCTTCGACTTTCTCTCCTTAATCACAAAGTCCTAGAATAATTTTTTGGGGGAATTGAGAAAAATAAAATAAACCTGAATAGCAGAAGACCTTTAACTAGCTTTTCTATCTGGATTTGAAATGATAGAAGAGACATGATTCAGAGGAAAATTATGAAACCCATAAATATAAATATGGGATTGTGTTGATTAACCATTTTAATTAGTGCTTACTCTGCACAAGAACCTATGCTAAGCACTTTACAAATGTACATCCAATTCCTCATCTCTACTCACCTAGATTAGAGCTGGTTTCGATCCAATTTTGCTCCTATAAATCATTCTCTGATAGGCAGCCAAAGTGGATTTTTAAAAAACACAAACCAGGGCATGTCCGCATTTAGGCCCTAGCATGGCTCCCAAATGCCTAGAGGTAAAGTACTGCATGTTCTGGACCCTGCGTGTTGCTTCAATTTCACCTTTTCCTTTGTTGTGTATTACATTATTTTGGAATTATTGTAAATAAGACTTTTTTTAATTCATTTAAGTTTTCTAATAGTTTTTACAGGAATATAAAAAAGCTATTGACTTTTATTGCTGCCAATTTATTAATTGTCTGGTAATACCTCAGAATATTATTTAGGTCAAATCTATTGCAACATGCATCTATAATGAATGCATGAAGACAATTGAACTGATCCCCAAGCCCCAAACTCCTTTATCGTACAGCTTGAAATCTTATTTTGGTTTTAGTAAGAAAAAGAAAGTTCTTAGAGTGTTATATTGTCAGTTCTATGTAGGGACAGCAGCGGCCAATGCATGGCAACAAGAATTATGTGAAAATGCCAACAGTGAGTTTTCTACTTCTTTATTCAAGCCTCTCCCTCTGGCTCCATTTTGTTTTTAAACAGCTCTCAATCTGAATGAATACGTGTTGGGTAGAATACCAAGATAAATTTTCTGTTATTTGTCATAATGGTGCTTTTTGTACCTCTACACTTAACCTTATTCCATATTTAAATGAATCCATACGTTCTGGGTAGTTTTACTAAGACGTTAATTAAAATTTTCTATGAGGATAAATCATGTCTCATGAAGTTTTAGCATTACATTCTCTTCCTTCCTTCCTTCCTTCCTTGCTTTGTTCCTTTCTTCCTTCTTTCAATTAAGTTAAAAAGAATTTGTCTGATTATCCTTAAGTCTTAAGATTACCCAAAACAAATAAATAAAGAAGATGATAAAGACGTGGTTTGGTTTTAGTGATTCTTTGTATTCTAAAAAATGAATAGCTAAAACTGAAAATAATATCTACTTACATGTTTTTGGGGAAGAGCATTAGAAGATGTTTATTAATTCAGTGTGATCTCTACAAACTGGCACTTTCTGCTATTTTTAAAATTTTGCAGTGGGTTCATAGATTTCCAATTTACACATCTTAAAGGGAATGTTAGAAAATATGAGGATATTTAAGTAACACAAGTATCTCAAATTAATGTGTTTGAAACACTATGTATATTTTTCTATGATTTATAAATTGCTGCTCATTTTTATAAAAGTTTTTAAAAACAATCTCACTAGCAGTCCCTTCAGGTATCTGAATAACTTGTACAACTTTTGTAACTATTACTTATGTGGTATTTGGCAAGGAAATAAACATCACTCACAAAAGCCAGAAAATAAATCTTAATTCAGCACAGTTAATAGTTTTCTTCCATGTTTAGTATATATACATAGATTGTTTTTGGCTTTGTTATGGGGCATTTGCATCCAAGAATATAACTTGCTCTACCCAATCATTTTCCTACTCTACCTTAATAGCTTTCATGACCTCTACTCACTCCATAGACTATAAGGGCAGATGCACTTGTTTTACTGATTTAATATTTGCTTTAGGGAAGACATAAATGAATTGGAAAAACCAGAAAAGATGGTTTAACAAAATGCTAACAGAGCAAATCTGATACATGAGGATCTGGTAGCGTTACTAACTGAGTCAATCCTTTAACCTTCAGGAAGCTTCTCTATGGTTTACCTAGAATGCTAGAGGAGACGGGCATCCTTATGCCCCTATCATACTGGCTAGGTAGGATTCCATGTTTTAGAACAGTGGTACTTAAAGTGTGGTCAGGGGACAAGCAGCATCAGCGTCACCTGTGAACTCGTTAGAAATGCAAAATTATGGGCAGACTTACTGAATCAAAACTCCAGAGTGTAGGGCCAGTGTATTTTAACAGGGCCTCTGGGCAATTCTGGGAGCCACTGACCAATAAGCTACGCACAGCTTTGACATGGTTATTGGGGGAAGGACTAGAGTTCCACGCAGAACATGATAGATTTACCACACATGGCTGTATTCTGCCTCTTTCTTAACTGAGCCATACCCTTCCTCTGGGTAGCATGACATGATGGACATATGCATGCAGTTTTAGATGGGAGAAAATAGAATAATTCCCCATCTTCTCTCTGTGATCTATATAGTTTAGGAGTTTTTTGTTCTGTGAGACAGAATTTCCAACACAAATCGGCTCAAATAAAAAAGAGTATTTCTTTGCTCAGTAACTGACAATCTAAGGATTAGTAATAGTAATAGGTAGCATTTATTGAACACTAAGTATGTGTCAGGCACTGGTCTAATTACTTTGCATGAATTCATTAATCCTTACAAAACTTTTCCGAAGACTGTTATATCTCCATTTTAGAGAAGCAGAAACTGAGGCACAGTGAAGTTAAGTAGCAGGATTGATTTTCTAACCTGGATAGTGGACCTGGCTTCAGGCTGGCTTGATCAGAGTTCAAGTCACATCACCAGAAATCTTTTTGCTCACAAAGCTGAGCAGAAGTCCCGAGTCTGACTTATATCAACTCAAGATCTCTGAACCAAACACTATAGCCAAGGGGCTGGGATGTTCTGACCCAGCTAAGAACAATCTGGGCCCATTCCCAGAGGTGAGGGTGGAGTCAGGAAATCACTCCTCATCATAGGGTACTTTCTTACGAGATGAGAGGTGAATGGCTAATGGGCTACTATGCAGGAGCAGAGAAGATCACCTAAGGCACTGCTTTATTTCTCAAGACCTCTTTGGGTCCAAGTGGCATATGTCCCATGCAACCTAGTGACAAAGAAACATTTATTGGATCATATTACTGAATCACGTGAAGGGGAGCATTTCATGAGGATCTGAAGAGATGATGGTCACCAGAGACAAGGTGTTCCAACACTCTTCTTCATCACTTCTCCACTTGGATTTTTTTCATGGGCAATATCCTCAAAAACCAAACAATTCCATTCTCTAGTTCTGAGTTCAAGATCCTGAAGAAGAGCTCATATTATCTAAGCTTCGGTGATGGAGCCAGCTCTGAGTGACAGCTGTGATCAGAGAGCTGAAATAAACTAAGGGCTGTCTCATAGTAGATGCCGCTGGATGACTATGCAGTGGATTCGCTCCTTTCTCTTTTCAAGTCAAGCTATAATTTGGTTCAGGTACCTACTTTCCTTTGCATAACTCTATCCTTGGGAAGTGATGGTTCCAGGCGCCAGCCCCAAGTGGTAAATTGCAATTGATAGTGGATAAGACTTCATAGATACTGGTTTAGGAATGGACATATATAATCCAATTCTGGCCAAAGAGATGTAAGGAGACTCTGTTGAGGTGTTTCTGATTTTGGTTTTCCTCACTAATAAGAAGAAATTTATGGGGTCTTAAAAAAACACACACACACAAAAAAACAAAACAAACAAAAAACTTCTCTAGTTTGTGTAAAAGATAATAGCTGAAAACAGAATAAAGGCCCTATTTTAAGTGACCTTGCTCTCACCAGAGTTGAGTTTTGCTTTTGATTTGATGACAATTTAAATAAATTGTTGATGTCTCTGTTTCATAATGGGTAGCCATTTTTTTGTCTTTGTCTTGACTTGGCCGTATATCATACGTCTCTCTCTCTCTCTCTCTTTTTTTTTTTAATATGTGTTTCATGTTGAACTTGTAGAGGAAAAATGAAATGATGGCTCTGTATGGTTGGTCTTATTCATCTCTCATTCCTCCTCCATCTTTCATGTTAGCAGAGTCTGGTACAGTTGAGTTTTCCCATAGGTGAATGCTGGATAGTTTTAGTTTTTACAAAACTTTGTGACCTGTGAGTTGTTATCCTCCAAGAATTAATAGTTAGGATGCACTGATTCAAGTGATCATTATGTGCCCTCATTTTGTTTATAATAGCTCTTCTGTGTTTCTTTCTTTGTGATCGACTCAAGGAAACTGACTGAGAGTGACCATGGAAATACCAAAGAGTAATTTTTCAAGAACGTTAAAAAACATGGGATTATATAAATAAAGACTACATATCAACATCAATAGCAATATGGCAATGTCAATATCAATCAGGGAAACAGGATGGGAAACTGATTCAAAAAGCATTTGAGGAGCTGAGCATTTGTATGCACTGAACAGAAAGTGTTGGATTTCCAGGTTAGGTACAAATATAGATAACATCCTAACAGGCAACAAAACCATAATTTTGGTTTTAATTTGATCCAAAGAGAAATTATTTGCATCTCTAGTAGACAAAACCTGCAAGGTAACATGTAACATTATAGAGTTTGGACTCTGATCAGTAATAAAGGGTTTATTAGTAATAAAGAAAGGGTTTATTGCTCTAGAGATTTCAATAACTCATGGGTGAGCCTATTAAACAATGCCCCAGTATGACATTCATTGAAAGCACATGTAATTGTCCTTCTGCCTTACTTTTTCCACATTTTTCCTTAACAGTACTGATGCTACCAGGTTATTACAAAATAAAATAAAATAAAATATGTGAAAATTATACCAAAATCCTTATAAAAATGTAGAATGATTTTTTTTAGGGAATTACTATAATTACAAAAAATTCTGAAGGCAAGCTTGACTTAAAGGAATCAAGTTAGAATTAGACTATAAGTATTTTTTTTCCCCGCGATCCTAAAACAGAGACATTGGTGCTCCCAGTGACAGGTTGGGAATGGATTTAAGTCAGTTGGGACAGGATATGCACAAAAGATTAAACGAAACTTTTACAACCCCTGAGGGAAATGTTGCAAAATAAAATAGTGATTGTTCTCTTGTCCCAGCCTGAACATAGTGGTCATGAAAAACTGTGAATGTCTTTTTTTCATTAATTCAACAAGTAATGTGTTAAGCACTATCAAAGTATCCTGTGCATCCTTTTCTGGGAGACAAAGAGGAATAAGATAATCACTCTCTCCATAAGGATCCAGATTCAGCAGCAGAGACAACACAAAAGTAAACAATTGGGACCAGAGAGAGGGAGTAATTATTTTGTTTTAAATAAGGGCAACATGAAGCTTTGATTAATTTAACTAATGTTTATTTAATCATTCGCGAGTTGGTACCACTATTTCTTGTCTTTTAACATATACTATTCACTAAGCTGTATATAAAACTCCCTAGTGCTAACTTTATTATTTTTGTTTGCTTTTTTCTCATATCTCCAAATATAAGGTAATTGAAGAAAAATAATTGAAAAAGTTTCATTGTAAAATTTTTTTATTTTTAAACAAGATGAGATTTAATAAGTCTAATAAAAATGTTAGCTTGGGTAATATCCAGTATTAAAAAGGAGAATACAGACCTGTGTTTGAAGAAACAAATAACTTTATGTCTAATTTTTCCAGTAATTCTATTAAATGTCATCAGTATAATAATGTCATCATTGTAATGGGCTAGTATCCAAAATCTATAAAGAACTTATCAAACTCAACACTCAAAGAACAAATAATCCAATCAAGAAATGGGCAGAAGACATGAACAGATATTTCTGCAAAGAAGACATCCAAATGGCCAACAGACACATGAAAAAGTGCTCAATATCACTCGCCATCAGGGAAATACAAATCAAAACCATAATGAGATACAACCTCACATCAGTCAGAATGGCTAAAATTAACAAGTCAGGAAATGACAGATGTTGATGAGGATGTGGAGAAAGGGGAACCCTCCTATGCTGTTGGTGGGAATGCAAGCTGGTGCAGCCACTCTGGAAAACAGTATGGAGGTTCCTCATGATTCAGCAATTGCACTGCTGGGTATTTACCCCAAAGATACAAATGTAGTGATCTGAAGGGGCACCTGCTCCCCAATGTTTATAGCAGGAATGTCCACAATAGCCAAACTATGGAAAGGCCCATATGTCCATCACCAGATGAATGGATAAAGACGATGTGGTGTATATATGTGTGTGTGTGTACACACACACACACACACACACAATGGAATACTACTCAGTCATAAAAAAAAGAAATCTTACCATTTGCAATGACATGGATGAAACTAGAGGGTATTATGCTAAGTGAAATAAGTGAATCAGAGAAACACAATCATCATATGCTCTCACTCATACGTGGAATTTAAGAAACAAAACAGAGGATCATAGGGGAAGAGAGGAAAAAATAAAACAAGATGAAATCAGAGAGGAAGACAAATCATAAGAGACTCTTAATCATAGGAAACAAACAGGGTTGGTGGAGGGGAGAGGGGTAGGAGGTTGGGGTACATGGGTGATGGACATTAAGGAGGGCATGTAATGTAATGAGCACTGGGTATTAGATTAGACTGATGAATCACTGACCTCTACCTTTGAAACCAATAATACATTATATGTTACTTAATTGAATTTAAATTTTAAAAAAATGTAAAAAAAAATAATGTCATCATTGTACAATGAGTATAATAGCAAAAATTCTGAAAAAGATGGTATCTTTGTTTTTCACTATGAATCAGTAAGTTATTACTAATATAGATAAACTAAACTAATGACATAACCACAAAAGAAAAGTTGGTTTATTTTCATGAACACAGGGTTAGGAAAAGAGACTACCTCTGAATTGTAGTGACTATAAAATTAAGGAGTAACCATAACTATGTGTCTCCTTTGCGTTTGTGAAAACTCCCTAAATATGCCCTTCCAACTTTTTTGTAGAAATTATTTTCTAATAATTACTTGATTTTTATCATAATTCATTCTTGTTTTTAAAGTGCAATTTTTGGAAAGACCCAGAGCCGCCCAGAAGATGGGATGCATCTGCATACTGTCTATAGTTTGCTACTGTTTGTCCCAGACAGACATTTGTGCATTACCATTGTTTGTTCAGAAAACTCTTCATGGTGAACATGTGGTTTTATCTTTAGACTAAGGTTCAACCTAATAGAATTCCAAATAGTTCTGGGCTGCAATGGTAAAACGGAGAGTTCTCATTCATCAATACTATAAGTTAGTTCCATATGCTAACTTGAGATGATTGCCAAGAAATATTATCCAGTGAAAAAATAAACTGTGGTGTCATATAGTCTGATTCCATTTAGGTTTAACCTACAACACAAGAGTTTAAATTTATATACCAGTGTGGAATGGAAACCAATGCAGTCCTCTCTCATTACTTATCTGAGTAGAAGCCTCTTTTTCTATCTTTTTTTTTTTCCAGTCCTTGAATTCATAGCATTGGGAATATATAAAGTATTTTTTCATGTGTGTATGTGTAAACGGATAAAAGGATAAAGGGATAGATGGATAAAAGGGTCTATTGACTTTGCTCTACATACACTTGCATGTTGTTTGATTTTTTATGAGCATATAACTGTGTATACTTTTGAAATAAAGTAGAAAGTCAAGACAAAACATTTTAAAAAAAGAAGAGATGAGTTATAAATAAGGTCATGGAAATATATATACATATATTACATTACTCAAAAAGTATATTTTATATGAAAAAAGCATGTTACAGAATAACATGTTATCCTATTTCTGTTAAAGGAAAAGCAAAGAAAACTGTGTTGAGAGTGATATTGAAGAGATGTTCACTTTTTCCTTTCGATACTCTGTGCTGAAGATTATGCAAGAAGTATGTATTTATATTCTATTTGTGTTATTTATGAAAAATGATTTTTTTTTTNAGAGTGATATTGAAGAGATGTTCACTTTTTCCTTTCGATACTCTGTGCTGAAGATTATGCAAGAAGTATGTATTTATATTCTATTTGTGTTATTTATGAAAAATGATTTTTTTTAACAGAGAATTACCTGATTGTTTTACTTCTGCTAAAGGACAAGTCATAAAGAATGCTTTGAGGAATTTTAAAATATATATTCGATGATTGGAGAGGAAAAATCGTTTCACTTTGTATAGGAATCTCAGTATTAATCAAAGGAGACACTCGTGAACTTTTCTGAAACCATTTCTGATGCTTTGTTTTCTCAATCCGTCTAAGAAATTAAGTCCTTTATTTCAATATTATATTTTTCATGCTTAATATCTCTAATGACCTTCTTAACTGCTTGATGTTTACAATATTCTTTCTTTACTCACCATAGAGATATTTTGCATATTTTAATCTGGTCCATTAATTTTACTTTCTTATGGATAGAGTCTTTCTTTCATGGAGCCTGTATGTACTCCTCAGGCGTCTGGTTTTTCGTTTTTGTTTTTTCCTGCATGTTCAGATTTGTGGAACCAGCATCTTTCTTGCTGGTGATGTGTACCTGAAGGGAGGGATGACGACTCAGATCATGGCTGCACACATTTTGGTAAAAATGAAGCGTGCATTGGGGCAAGCCCACAAAGGGATAAAAGGGTCTCTGGTATTGTACCTTTTAAACTGTCCTCCCTCAACCCGTGCCAATCACTGCTTTTTTCTGGGGGCTGCATCCTCTTCTTATAGTTATCCAGTAGGAGTGCAGTGTCAAGAAGCTACTTAGTTCTTCAGCATTAGGTGGTCATTCTATTCTTCCTATCCACCAAGCACCGTGAGGCCCAGATGAACTGCCTCATGTGACAGGCCCCGTACTGGAGCTTATGTTTTCTGTCCACTCCTTGAACCTGGTACGGGAAAGCAGGCACTTAGTTAGCCAGCATAATATGAAGAGAAAAGTACAGAGCTAGAAAGCTTTCCTCTAGGTTCGGTGGGATCTGACTTATGTTCTGGTTCTCCAAGGGCTTTTTATAGTCTTTGATTTAGATTCTGGAATCCATCAAATTCCTTTTTAGCTTTGTGGCATCTCCAGGTATGGGTTCAGGGAAAGGACGGAACAGTCCACGATTGTTCATGATCTGACCCTGACCACTACACCAAATTTCAGCTTGGAATGTACTCAACCCCCCAGATCTCCTCCTCGACATCTGGCTTTATCCTTACTATATTTTAGGTCTCAGGTCTATCATTTCCTCAGGAAGCCTGACTCACAGATTAATTAATTAATTATTAATTAAACTATAACTCATTATAGTTTTCTACATGATGTTGACAATTGGGATTTCTTCAACAACTGGCCATGTCTCTAGATGTTAAGGTCCATGAGAACGAGGGATGTGTCTGCTCTTCTTGTTCACATCTTTATCTGTGACATCTATCACAATGCCTACACAATAGATGAGACTCTGTAAATATTTTTCAAAGGAAAAGTAAAGAAGAAAAAAGGAAAAAGAAATAGATCTATTTTTGTTAAAGTGGAATGAAACATATATCTATTCAAGAGCGATCTGCTTCTGAATTAGTCTGCATTCTGAAATGCACACTGTGGAAGTTATCAACTACCAATTAAGCATGTTCCAAGTGCTAGGAAGGAAAACAAAACAAAGCTCTCAGCAGGCAAGGCTTATACTGATAGTTGGAAAGCACCAGATTAAAACTAATTCACATAACTTCAGAGCATGACTCAGAGCCCCAGATCATGAGTCATGGGCTTTCACTGAGACAGTGCCGGCAATACACATGGAACAGCTTAGTGTATGCAAAAACAGGCTGAAAAATGCATACATCTGTCAGGGATAGATCTGTGTGTTGCAAAAATGCATATTATGACTAGTACTGTCATGTCAATAAAGGTTAGTCGTACCTGTGAAAAAATCAGTATTTCAAGTGACCTAAGATAGAGTATATTGTAAAATAGAGGCTTTGTTTATATTGGGCTTGTCACCATGACTATGAATTTCCAGTATGAGGAGGAGTTTGGGTAGTACTTTATGGAACAAATAAGCCACAGCCTCTTGAAGACATGTGATGAGGAGAGAAGAAAAAGCAAGACACTCATGCCAAGTCATCTGTGCTCATGGGCTCACTTTACAATCTTCCCTGCCATCTGATTAGGCTCTGGTCAATGGTTACCAGACTCACTCCCTATCCTCACTTGGTGTGTCCTGCAAGCCTTTTGGCATGAAACCCTATTTTCCAATTCTTCCCTTTATCATGTTATGGGCTGTATTGCTTTTTGCCACCCTGGATCCATTTTGCCAACATCGCTAGGGATGTTACTAGAAATCTAACTTACTCTGGAATTTTATCTCCAGTTTGGTTTGTTACTTGCCTGCTACTTTCTCCAGCCTTAACCATGTATATACACACAAAGATTCTTCACTCTATTTTCTGACTATATGAGCTACGTTCACCTCTCAGCCAGGATCATTGGTGGATTTTTTTTTTTTTTATAGATCTTGAATATAGAGTCTGCTGGGTAGAGGAAATGGACCAAAGGATAGGATTCCTAGGTAAATGGGAAATAAAGTATGGGTTCAGAAATCTGGAAACAGTTGAATATGGTAATTGGACATAGTGGTAAACAGATAATTTTTTTTGAGGAGGGAGTCTTAAAGAGTGAGGATAACGGGTTACAAAAGTGAGATAATAAGAAGGCCACACAGGGAACAAACAAACAAACAAAAACAGAAACAGATTTATAAATACAGAGAAAAGACTGGTGGTTGCTAGAAGAAGGGGTGGGGGATGGGCAAAATAGGTGAAGAGGATTAAGATTTTTAAACAAGCAAGAAATAAGAAGGCCACACAGAGAATGACACTAAGAGGTGAGAAGGAAATTTATGCTGAGGAAGGTTGTAGGAATGCTGGTTTGAATTCTTGGTGGAAAAGCACAAAAAAATAAGAGACAATTAGGCACTTCTAATCTATATTTCTTCCTTCACCAAATGATTATATCTGTGAACAGGGCAGATCCCAGGCAATACAACGCAGTGGTGAGGAGAGCAGAGTATGAATTCCAGCAAACTTGGTTTCAGGCCCCAGCTCTACTGGTTACTATTACATGAACTTGGACAAGTACAAACACTCTTTGGGGCTCTTTAAAACAGATTTAATAATCGTATCGATTTCTTTGAAATGGTTGTCTATGTGCCCTGTCTGTTTCTAGCTCCTATACTCCCTCCCATCAAGAGTTTGCCCCCAACATGCCATTCGCTCTTGTTGTGCTCACCAATAACATTCATGCTGCTAACTGCATGTATGGCAGTTCTCAGGACTTATCTCACTTAACACATCAGCTGCATTTGGCAGAGTTAAAGCATCTTTCCTTCTAGATACATTTTTTTTTTCTCTTGGTTTTGAAGACATCACACTTTCCTGGTTTTTCTTCCCTTGCCACTGGTTACCACTTCTTGCTTACTGGTTTTCCCTTCCCCCCCAAACTCTCAATGTTGAAGTGCCACAGAGTTTAGTTCTTTTTCTTCTTGTCCACATACATTCCCTCCCTTAGCTGTCTCAATTAGTCTTGCCAATTTAAATTCTATGTATACGCCATTGACTCCCAAATTTATATCTTTAGCTCAGACCTCTGTCCTGTATGTCAAATTGCCTACTGAAAACTTCCATTTGAATGGCTAATGAAGATCTCAAACTTAACATGTCCAAAATGGAACTTCTGGTCTTTTCCCCCAATCTCTTCGCCCTGCAGTCTCCTGCCCTGTCATTTGATAATGATTCCAGGCCCACAGTTTTGGAGTCAACCTTTTCCTTGCTCTTTCTCTCATATCCCACATTTAATCCACCAGCTCATGACATTGGGTCTACCTTCAAAATATACCTGATCACTTCTTACCACTACCTGTGGTCCTACCCCAGTCCAAAATCCATCGTTTTCACCTAGATTATTACAATAGCTTCTCAGCTAGTCTCCCTTCTACTGCCCTTGCCTCACTAGTTTCTTCTTAATACAGAGTCAGAGTAATCTGTAAGACAATCATGTCAATCCTCTGCTTAAAGCCTTCCAATGGGTTCCCATTTCATGCAGAGTAAATCCAATTCCTACAAGGACAACTTCTCCACCCCTCAACCCAGTATTTCTCTGACTTCATTTCTTTATCTATTCTCTGCCTTGGTCTTTCATTTCCATTACATTAGCCTCCCAGTGCTACTCGAACATGCCAAGTGTATCCCCGTCTTATTGCCTTTGCCCTTGTTGCTTCCAAGAACACTCTTTTTCTCCAGATATTCCCATAACTGGCTTCCTCTACACTTAAACTTCTGAGGTGTGTCATATTACAAACTCAGTGTTGCCTTGCCTTGATCATCTTGTTTAAAATTGCAACATTCCCCAACTCTGGCATTCTTGATCCTCCCCTTTAACTGTTCTATTCTCCCACAGCACTTATCACTCTCTAAAAAAAAAAAATGCTTAATTTGTGTATTTATTACAATTATTGTTTACTATTCAAGNTCTGGCATTCTTGATCCTCCCCTTTAACTGTTCTATTCTCCCACAGCACTTATCACTCTCTAAAAAAAAAAATGCTTAATTTGTGTATTTATTACAATTATTGTTTACTATTCAAGTTTTCCCAGTAGAATGTAAGCTCAATAGGAAAGGGATTTTTATTTGTTTCATTCACTGCTATATCCCAAGCACCTGGAAAAGTGCTTGGCACACAGTAGGCATATAATATTTATTAACTTGAATAAATAGATGCCCTATTGGTTTTTTAAGGTTAAACAGCATGCTCTGAAACTTACATTAACACAGGGTGTGGCACATAGGGCTCTAAAGATGATGGCTATGAGTAAATACATAGGGTAAGAAAACTTTCATGTTTCCAGTCTTCTCTTTCTCAATACCTTTCACTCAATATGCTGCTTAATTTTTATTTAAGACCCAGACAACGATATACTCCATGCATAGAGTTCAACAAATTTAATCTTCAAAGCATTTGCATAAAGTAGATGATCTATAGCTTTGTTGATTATTTGATAATATATGTTATATCCATTTTGAGAAATGAAAGTAATCTTTAGGCAAATGAATGTATCTCAGACCAGATTTTGAGGTTTCAATGAGCTGAATGAAAATGGTATTCTAGGGATAGAGAAGTTTTTATGATAAATCTAAAATCAGACTCTGTGTATGTGTGTGTGTGTGCACGTGTGTGTGTGTGTTTGTGTGTGTGTAGTGAGGTGATTCTGTTTCATTAATGGCTAAGAATTACCTTATATATAAAAAGATCTTTGAAGAAAATTAGTGCAAAGAAAGTCCATGGTTCTAACGACTTCATTTGTTGAGAAATAGCCTGATAACTTTAGTCCACTTTGAATAAGCAGGTGCATGGTTTGACATCTTTCCTTATAAAATAGAACACATACAGTTCCTTTTTTTCAAAAGTATGGAGGTCCATTGGGAAGTCATTGATTTGTAACCTGGAGAAGTTCTTTTCTGTGAACAATTATTTTCACTGTCTGTTGGCTTTAATCCATTTCACTGAATTTTAAGCTAAATATGTAAAGGTTCTACATGTGGCTGAGGGTGATGGAGAGGAAAGGTAAGCATTGTGTATGCCCACTGAATCACTGTATTATTGATTTATTATTGAACATTACTTGAGTTCTATTATATTATAAGCTGTGTATTAGAGAAGTAAGATACTGTCCTGGCCTCAAGTATCTATAGAGAAAATTAAGATAAAATATAAAAGACACCACAAATTAAATGTGTACAGATGCCATGTAAGCAAACATGAGGCATGACAGGCTTCTGACGAAGGGGTCAGAGAAGGAATTATCTGAGCCTAGCTAGAGAAGTATGAGTAGAATTTTATCAGAGGCAAAGGAAGGGACATTATAAACTCATGAAAGTAAAAAATTAAATCCATAGAAAGCATAAGAAAGAAGTTACTGTAAAAAACAAGTAGGAAGAGATGGATGGATTTGTGATTGGAAATAAGAAAATGGTAGAACTGATAAATCAACTGACTAGTTCTTTGGGAAAAAGCAACAACAAGGTAGATACACTTTTATCTAATTCAATCAAGAAGGGGTGTACTTCAACTCCAAATAAAAATATGTAGGAACAATCACAAATAAAAAGGAAATGAAAGGAATTCTATGAGGTTACTTTCCTTAATTCTCAATTCCATGCAACAAGACAATAATGTGAAAATCTAAATTAAAGGAATAATTCTGGGGGAAAATATAATTTACCAAAACTGATTCTAGAGGAGTTAGAAACATTTTCAATATTTTCAAAGAAAATAAAAAAGTATTTTATAATATGCAAACTCCATTCTTGATAAAAGTTTAAAATAGGGATAGATGGATGCTTTTATGATATAATAAAATATATGTTTCAACACTAATGCTAGGATTAGGCTTAAGGGTGAAACACTAGAACAAGTTGCATTAAAGTCAGGAATGACCATTATAATTTCTAACATTAAATATTGAACTGGAAGCCCTAGTCTGACTACTAGATAAAAGGAAGAAATTAGACTTATAAATATTAGAAAGGAAGAGATTAAGTTACCAATATTTGTAGATAATTTGATGGTCTATCTGGACAACTCAAGAGAATTGCTAAAAATAAAAACAAACAAATAAACTCCAAATTTTAAAAAGAGTAAGGAAATTCAGTAATTTTTCTGGAACAAAGTCAGTAGTTGTCCTTCAGGCAACAATCAGAAAATATTTGAGGAAGTTTGTATCTCGATGCTATCAAAACAATTAAATACTTAGGAACAAACTTTACATGATAGGTACAAGATCAACATGTAGAAAACTTTAAATCAATATTGAGCTACCCCCCAAAAAGACATAACAAATAGAAAAAAAATATTGCATACTTAGATAATAAAACTTAACATCAAATATGTCATTCTCACTAAGGTATAATCCATAAATTTAGTATTATTCAAATAAAAAATAGTAGTTGCAACTAGACAAGATGATTCTCAAGTTCACTAAAAATATGTCAGAATAGTCAGAAGATATTGGAAAAATAGAATTAATAGGGGTGGGGGTTAATAATTCTGCAAGATGTTAGAACATGTTATAAAAGTACAAGACCTAAAATGATGTAACAGTCATTTTACTAGACATTTCAATGAATAGGACAGCAAATCCAGAAAAAAAATCAATCTGTACATTTATGTACATCACACATAGTACATAGCATGTGATAAAAGTGGCATTTTGTATCAGAGGGGAAACACTATTTTTGAAGTATAAATGACACTGGAAACATTGGAAAAAGTCAAATTTAGGTAAACCTCATCCTTTACATAAAAATGAATTCCTGATGTTTCATAGCTTGAAATGTTAAAAAAAAAAAAGGCAGAAAGAAATCATACCATGCTACAATAAGACCCCCACCATAAAACAAGTGGTGTATCAAAATTCAATTATTTAACGTGTGGGATTAATACATATTACTGTGAGGTTAATGAAGTGACCTAAACAGCAATAAGCCTACAAAACCAGTAGGCCAAACTTCTGTGATAACCAGCATGCTGTCTATACTCAGTCTTGGCTGTGGTTTGTCATCTTTTGATGGCAGTAGTTCATGTCTGCTTAAATATTGATGGGGAAGACTCTTGGTCTGTGGTTGATGGTAGCAATCCCACCATTTTGGAGGATAGTTGGCACCCATTTTGTCAGCTCCCTCTGGGGAGAGTCAGAGCAGAGAATACTTCCACAGGGTTGCCTGGTATTTCCTTCCCAGCTTTGCCATCCACTGTGCCTTGACCCACACCTCACTGTAAGAAATCTAGTCAATTTTTACGTGAAAATGGGGGCTAGGTGAGAATGGAAACCCACTACTGATCACATTATAACTACGATAAGATTTTCACATAAACTATGTGGAATTTTACTATGAAAGAAATCATGGAAAAGCTTTCAAAATAGTCTTGGAGTGGGGAAGGAGGCCTTTCTAATATTACATAATACCAAAAGATACCCAAAAATATGTTGGTAAGTTTGAGTAAGATAGGACCCCCTAAGTACAAAGTCAAAAGACAATAACAATTTAAATAAAAAAAAGCGTTTGGAACTGAAACAAAATTTTAATTTTTAAAATAAAAAAACAGTATCTAAGGGCACCTGGGTGGCTCAGTCAGTTAAGGTCAAACTCTTGATTTCAGCTCAGGTCATGATCTTGGGGTTTTGAGATTGAGCCCTATGTTAGGCTCCACCCTAAGCAGGGAGTCTGGTGGGATTCTCTCTCTCCCTCTGCCCCTCCCCCCACCCCCCACTCTCACACACTCTCTCTCTACCCCCAAATATACATATATATATGTGTGTGTGTATATATATATATATATAACTCACACACACACACATACATATATATAAACAGTATCCAAAAAAATTGAAAAGCCAACAACATCCTGACAGAAACATATTCAAAGGATAGGAACACAAGGTTTAAAGAAAACAAACAAAATGTTCAATTTATGTGTGTGTAAAGACTCATTTGTTATAAGTGAAATGAAAATTAAAATGACACTGAGATTTCATGTTTTACTTATCAAATTTTAAATATAAAATCTTCTATGATACACTCTTCGGGCATAAGGACAGGGGAACATCAGCTCTTGTGCATTTTTAATACATTGTCACTGAGAATGTAAATTGTCAGGGCTTCTCTTGGCAAGATCTATAAAAATTATAAATGCACATATTCTTTGATCCAACAATTCCACTTCTTGAGCTCTATTTTACAAATACACTGTGTAAATAATTTATATACAAATTTATTCACTGAAGTGTTTTCTGTAATTGTAAAGATTGAAGCAAACTAAATTCTTCTAATTGGGACTGGTTAAATAAATGATTGTACATTCATACAATGGATTATTATGCAGCTGTAAAAGAACATGGGTAATCTATATAGCGATAGGATTTCCAAGATATATAATTAATTCTAAAATGCAGGGCTCAAAATGGAATGAATAATATATGCCTCATTTTGATAAAAAAGAAAATATGAGTATATTTCATATTTATTTCATATAACATATATCCATACACATATTTTGTAAAGACATTTCATAATTATACTTAAAATATCCCAGAAAAGATATACAAGAAATGGGGAACTTAGTACCTTAAGTCTGGGGAATGGATTGTTGAAGTCAGGACTTTTCACTATGTCTTTATGTTTTGAATTTTGACAGTATGAACCATGAAATATAAAAGTGATTGTATTAGTAACATAGTTTATTAATTACTCATCCTAATTTGGGTTTTGTATTTAAAGGAGAAAACAAGACCCAAGACAGAGGTAACAGATTTTCCAGCTTTCTGGAGATAGGACCATAGCTAGATCCTGGATTTTCTGGCTCTCAGTTCAGGGCAGAGTCTACAACCCCAGAAGAAAGTAAACTTATATACCTGGATATTATAAAGAACTCAGGTAAGGAAACAAAATCAAAATTGATCAGGTATTTTAATTGAGATTATGCTCTATGTATGGTCTGGTACAAAATATTCTGAAATGTTACTGTCTTTCATCCATGAGTATGTTTGTTATTTCTCCATCTTTACGGCATGGTCTTGAATAGCTTTTCAACAGTGGTGGCAGAAATTGAGACTTCTTTATCTTTCCAATTCTCCTTTATGGCCAAAGTCTTATATTTGTGAGATAACTACGTAAGGTCAGAAAAGATTATCTGTATCTGTGCAACAGAGATTTCCTCCATGCCATGTTGACACCATTTCCTTTAAGACTTGGATCCAAACTTGTCTGTTCAAACACATTAGCATTTCTTGTCTTTCCTGAATTATTTCCTCCCTGATTGTGCCTTAATTCTATGTCACTTCAACTCTCAAAACTATAATTGATGCAATGTCCTTCCTTTCAATTAAACTGTACAAATATTTAACAAAGTTGCAACCATGTTCCAGGTACCATGTTTGGGACTTGAGATAAAAAGGTGAATGATAAAATCTTCTTCCTTCAAGAAACTCAATCACTAGATGATCTTAGTGATGTGATATGAGTGAGAAGGATTCCTGATTTTGTGAGCCACTAACAGACTTGGGAAAGTAGTAGAAACAAGTCAGAGGACATAGAGAATATACATCAACGTGCAATTTTTGAAGAGCTTGTGGGACTTGTACATGGATCTATCCAGAAGGCAAGGGAAAACACAACTCTGAAGCTTGAAAGAGAGTTTGGGATAAAAAATAGAGATTTTGGACACTACCTAATGAGTGGTAACTTGGAGCCTAGACCTTGGACTTGGCAGGAAAGGATATCCGTGGAAGCTGATAAGCAAAAGAGAAGAAAGTGTGAGCAGAATTTAGGAAATAGAGGAGGAAGAAGCAACAAATCTACTCATTGTTATGCCAAAGAGTTTAAATATTCCTCTAAGACAGGAGCACCTGGGTGGCTCAGCCAGTTATGCATTCGGCTCTTGATTTTGGCTTGGGTCATGATTGTGAGATTGAGTCCTGAGTTGTTGAGCTCCTTGCTCAAAAGCGAGTCTGCTTGAGATTCTCTCTCTTCTGCTCCCTCTGTCCCTCCCCCACTGCATGCTCTCATTCTTTCTCTCTCAAATAAGTGAATCAATCTTTAAAAAAAAATTCCCCTAAGAACAGTGTCTTTTACTTCTGTACCCAAATTCCAAGGCATTAGTGCAATGCATACAACAGCTGTTTACTAATTACTTGCTGAGTAGACAACCTAGTGCCATGTATAAGAATCTACGTTTTGTCTATTAGCAATATTTCTGAAGTCTAGATGAAGGACTTAGAACCTAGTATCAAATACCAGTATTGTCAATAAATCAAAGTAAACAGGAATATTAAAATCTGATCTTCTTTAGGTTTTTTTTTTCCAGTGTCAGAACTCAACCTAAAATCTAGTTATTAAAAGAAAAAAAAAAAGACACTGTTCAGACATAACCTACTTACATGCATTTTCCAAGGGGTTTAAGGGTTATATGTTAACATTTCCATAGCTATTTTACTCCTCTTTTTTTTTTTTTGCCTAACATTTTAGGTTCTTTTTCTCACATTAGAATATTAGTCCCAATTATTTTTTAATACCTTAAAAACTTGGCTTTTGTATATGATACCATTTATATGGCTCTTGTCAACTATAACAACACTTCAAAATTCATACCATAAATGGTTCGGTACCTTTCTAGGAAAAAGAGTCTTGGACTACAGTGACTCTTCTCACTACTTGTAGCTTACGATAGAAGCCAGGCTAATTGAATGAAAGGCAACTCTCTTCAAATGTAAGTTGTAGGGGTGCCTGGGTGGCACAGTGGTTAAAGCGTCTGCCTTCGGCTCAGGGCGTGATCCTGGCGTTATGGGATCGAGCCCCACATCAGGCTCCTCCACTATGAGCCTGCTTCTTCCTCTCCCACTCCTCCTGCTTGTGTTCCCTCTCTTGCTGGCTGTCTCTATCTCTGTAGAATAAATAAATAAAATCTTTAAAAAAAAATAAAAAATAAATGTAAGTTGTAATTGTAAGTTGTGTGATCATTGCCTCATCAGATCACACAGTAAACCAGAGTGAACAAAAGACCAAAATTCTGCATGGATTTTTAATTAAGTGAAAAGCGGAACACTAAAATCAGTTACCGGAAAGATCGACTATGGTTACTCATATGGCAGCTGGATGGCCTTCAAACCAAGACGACAACGCAGATGTGTTGAAAGAGATGGAGGAAGAAAAGCATAATATTTGTTGGACCTGGTGGCATCTTACAGGATTCAGTCTCATAATTTCCTAAATGACTCAGCGGCATTACACAATCAAAGCTTTGAGAGACCCAGTTCCTTGAGACAACTCCAGAGTCCTAAATGGTGCTTTGCTGACCTATGTTATTATAATTCTTCCCCAATTTCCCCAAATACCCTCCAGAATGGTGTGTTTACCTGCTGGATAGACTAGTTTTTATTTCATTAAAAATGTCTTAAGAGCCCTACCACACACATTGATCTATTTAATTATTTTCTGTTAAGTCTAAATAACTAGGAGTCAGAGCCATTAACCCTTCAGTATTTCCTGTGTTATTTTGAGCTTCTTCAAAAGATTTTTTTTAGTCATGTGCTGAAAATAAATTTCAGCCAAATAATTATTCCTCATTCAGGAAGAGGATGAAAATGTGGGGAACTTAAAAATAAAAGGGAAAAAATTAAGCAAAGCTGTTGTAATCCCCAACGGCAAAAACTTCAATCCAGAAAAGTGGATTCCTTTTCAATTTACAGCATAAAAACAACCTTGAGAAAATAAACATCGTGGCTTACACAAGTTTCCATCACTAAAAGTTGTTTTTCACTAAAAAAACCCAAACCACAAATATGTGTAAGATATGATAGGGAAAGGAGTTCTGATATTTGTTTGTTCTTTCAAATTCATTGGTTTTTGTTTACTGCTACACAAATAATTTTATCAGGAGCTAGGAAAAAAGGCAGTTAATGACCTTACATTCACAGTTGGAAGGTTAATGTTTCTTACTTCCAAGAACTTAGCACTAGGTAAATTCTTTGTTAGGGCTGATAATTAATAATTTACAGTAAAAAGCATAAATCATATTCTGTCGTGAGTTTAGCTTTCCTGGGAAATACACATACCGACTAGCACTGAGTCTGTTTACAAATTTATCCTAGTTATGTTAATAAAATTTAGGATGTTGTCACTAGAAGCAAGTGTTTAGTTTGCTAACATTCCTTTAGGAAATATACTATGTTTAGACAGACTTTTAAAACAATCAGCATCCGGACCAAACATCTGATAAACTGTAAAGCAGGAATAGGTACTTTAATTTTAGATAGCGTCACGATGACTTATTTCCTCTCAGCGCAGGTCCATGGTTTCTTTATTCTAGGACCAGCACTGAGTAGGAAGGCGTTGCAACTGGGCTTTGAACAGACTGGGGAAAATGTTCGATAATATGTTTAACCTGAGTCAGAACCTCACTTAGTCTCCAGGCTTACGGAGCCCCAACTTTTTTCTAGTTAGGTTGCAACTGATTAAAGGAGTTAATTGCTTTTTTTTGTATGCCAAAATATGCTTTGGGAATAACTGATTCTTACATTTAAGAAAGTTTAAAGAGTCTGAGAAAGTTTATATATCTAGTAAGGTAGTATTTGGAGATATTTCTGAAATTTGGATTAGAAAAACATTTTCAAAGACATTTATATGCATCCCCTTTTCTCTTGTTCTCCCCCTAAATGAACGTAGGGATTCTACCACTTGGTTTGAAAAAAATGAAGAACAATAAAATCAGATCATCACCCCTCCTTTTTTTTTTTCTTTCCTTCATTCTCTTCAGATCTCCACCAAAGGCTCATAAGCGGCACGGATGTTAATTTATGACAAAACAGCTATTGTGTTTGTCCCCATCTTATGATTAAATGACTGTGTGAAAATTCTAGCCTCTATTGTTCCTTGATTGGGAAAGCCTTTGAAAATCAAAAAGGGTTTTATGAACTTCAAAAAGGTGTGAGGGCCAATTGTTTGAACTCCTGTGAAGGAATTCTCCCACTTATTCATAGAACACAGCGCTGTGATGTTAGAACTCAAATGCATCCACACAGGATGTTAGTGTATGCACACGAGTCTGCCGCTGTGATGTGGGAAGCACAATACCTCCAGCTTTGCAAGGATACCCGCTGTAAACAGGATGCTCACTAACAGCTATGGTCACAGTGCCTCTCACTGGGGAGAGAGAAAAGTTTTGAAGATCTTAGTGGCAACATTCCGCTAGAAAGAATACATTCAAATCCTTTACCAGATATTTCTTATATACTCTACATAAGTCCTAAACACAAAATCCTGTTTTAGGCAATAGCCATTAATAAAATTGTAGACAGCCTTCAAATATCCCAGGCACAGCACATATATAAGTTTTGTTTTTGGAGGATGCCTGGGTGGCTCAGTCAGTTAAGTGTCTGCTTTTGGCTCAGGTCATGATCCTGGGGTTCTGGGATTGAGTTGCTGAGTCCAGCTCCTTGCTCAGCAGGGAGCCTGCTTCTCCTTCTCCCTCTGCCCCTCCCCCCACCGAATCATGTTCTCTCTGACAAATAAATACAATGTTAAAAAAAATAATTTTTTTAAGAAGCACTTAATTTTATAAGTAAAAAATAAAATAAAAAGAGTGGTTTGATCTGGTTATTCCTGAATTCTCTTCAGATCAAAGATTGGGAGAGTTTACAATTCTATGCAGTATATAAACAGCTTTTTGACTGATTTAAATACAAAGTTTAACTGTACATTAATTTTACAGGAACTTTACAGTTATATCATTATGGCAGAATACAAGCATTTACTATTTAGTAGGCGTAATATTGCTGTCACCATTGAGCTTAAACTGTTGACCTTTCCATCACTTTGGGAAAGATAACAAGTAAGCAACATATTAATAAATTACCTTCTGCCAGGACATGCTGCCTGGGAAAGCCAAGGGAAGGCATTTTAGGCCATACACATATTCTCTATGAGTTGTCTCTATGAGATTCTTATTAGTAATTAGTCTCTCTTAATTCTTTTATTTTTTTAAAGATTATTCACTTGACAAAGAGAGCATGTGCAGATGTGTGGGGAAGAGTGGAAGGAGAGAATCTCAAGCCGAATTCCCACTGATTGAGAAACCCAAAGCAGGGCTGGATGTCACTACCCATGAGATCAGGACCTGAGCTGAAACCAAGAGTCTGACACTTACCTGACTGAGCCATCCAGGCACATCTCTCTTAAGTCTTTTAAAGGGCAGAAAGAGCGTGATAAATCTAAGCAAGGTAGTAAGGAATCCAGTCTTCCAAAAAATTCTGTCTCCTATCCAATTCCCCAAATCATTAGTACTATCCTTAGGCATCTTCTCTCCCTCTCTGCATTTTACCACAGCAAACTCTGTCAGCTCTGCCCAATTACACACACGCCTCTCCTTGCCTCCTCGTGGCAAAACTGAAATCATAAAGAACACACAACTCCACCCAGCCCAATCTTACCTACATGTCCCATCATATTCTCAATGGATTTCCCCTCATCTGTTCTCTGGGTCAATCTTCTCTCTGCTTTTCAGTCTTGCTCCATGAATCAGCTGCTCGTTTAAACGCGTCCTCAACTTGTATTCAAGATTCTCAAATCTGAAAAGAAAAATACAAGCAACAGCCACTTCTATTTTGCATACTCCATTCAACTGACTCCCTCTTTTGCTTTTAATAGTCAAACTTCTCAAGTCACTTTATTGTTTCTACTTCCTTACTGCCCATTCACCATTCAGTGCACTGAAATTTGACTTCAGGTCTTACATCTGCTCTTTACCTTTGTTCGGCTCCCGCTGAGGTCATCAGTAAAGTACTAATAGTTAAAATCAGCATTTTTCTTTTTTTTTCTGGAGGCTGGGTGTTACTAGACTTTTTAAAAGTCTTTGAAACTGCTCATGACTCTTTCCTTAAAACTTTTAAATCCTCTGGTTTGGATGACAACTGAGTTTTGGCTCTCCTCTTCCCTTTGATTACTTTTCAATCTCTTTATGTACTCCCCTTTCTCCAGCATTTCTAAATACTGAAAAACATCAGGTGTCTGTCCTGTGGTCTTCTCATTTTTCATACTCTTCCTGGACGATCTGAACTACCAACTGTATGTGGACAACTCTTGCTGTGGGCTGACCTGAACACAGCTGTTAGGTTCTTTTTTGGTAGGTAAGAGTAGCCACAGAAAAAATTTGGGGAGGGAGGGAACTAGCTACACTCCACTATCACTACTAGGTAATAATGAAAGCAAGTCTCAGAGAAAATTCTGCTACATATATAAGACATTTATTATCTAAATATCTATTAGAAAGTTATCACAAAAGAAACAATTGTGTTTAATCTCTCCTGCAAACCTGAGGAGATACTAAGATTCTATTCACCTCTATTACTAGCTTCTGAGAATGAGTCCTCCAAGTTCATGGCTGACACTCACCAATGACATCACTAAGAGTGCAGCTACTGGCTCCGCTGGTTTCTTATTCTCTGTTTATGCGTGCGTAGGGATGGGAGGACGTATGTCTAAAGTATTTTATCCGATCCACGTATTAACACTTTTACTTTCACTGAAAGCACATTTCATTGAAAAAATTTTAAAGTCACTCATTTCACCAATACAAACTCACTTCTGGCAATAGCTATACTAATGAGCAAAGCCTTGGTTTTGATAGAGACCCAGATGGCAGAAACGAGTGTACTCATAGGTGATGCCTCTGAAGTAAGTGGTTCTTCCCCCCCCAGCTTTATTGAGCTATAATTGACAAATAAAATTGCATATATTGAAAGTGTATGAGATGATAATTTGATATACATTGTGAAATGATTGCTGCAATCAAGTTAATTAACACATCCATTATCTTACATAGTTATCAGAGTTATTATCTTTTGTTATGTGGTGAGAACTCTTAAGATCTATTCTCTTAACAATTTTCAAGTATTCAATACGGTGTTATTAACTATCATTACCATGCTGTACATTAGCTCCTCAGATCATATTCCTCTTACAGCTGAAAGTTTGTACTATTTGACCAACATCTCTCCATTTCCCCCACTCCCCAGATCCTGGCAACCACCATTCTACTTTCTGTCTCTATGAGTTTGACTTTTTTAGGTTTGACGTATTAGTGAGATCATACATTGTCTTTCTCTCTCTGGCTTATTTCCGTTAGCATGTTGGAGTTCTTGAGTAGAGAATCAGCTGTTCCTCTTGGACTATTCATGCCTGGTTAGAGATGAGCAGAACCTGGCTTATAGTGTGGCCAAAGTACCCTACATAGACTATCACATTGTATATGTAGAAATGCTTCACAGTCAATTATAGACATCACAGCAACTCCAGCCTCAGGTCTTTATCTTCATCTCAATCCTAGGCTCATATGCAAATGATTATATCAAAAATAAAACTTGCCCAAACCAAATGCATATTTATTCTTTCTCAAATCCCAGAATGTTCCTCTTTTAAGGTTTGTACTCTTTTGTGTTAGTGTATGATCAGTTACCCCCTTTCCCACACTCTTGCACACATGTAATCACTCAACAAATCCTGTCAGTGTTGGAGCCAAATTCTTCAAATCCCAGTTCTATCATTTACTAGCTATGTGACCCTGTGCAAGTTTCCTAACCTCTCTGAACCTCAATTCCCTTCTTTTTTTAAAGCAGGAATGATAACATCTGTTTCACAGCTTTAGCGTGAGGGTGAAATGAGATGAAGTAAGTAACATTCTCCGTGTAAGGCTTGAAATATGATAAAGCCTGAATAAATGTTAGTTTCCTTCCTTTGCCCTTTCTCTCACACCATCATCATCCTTTGGTGCCTTTAAACCAATTCTTAATTAATTCATTTCGTAAATAGTCAAGTACCCGCTCCTGTGCTGAAAAGGTACCCGTACAAGGTCTGGCAGCACAATTGTGACAAGATAGGCATTGTTCTTGCTCTAATGGAGGAACATTTTAATGGAGAACACTAATGTGGAAAAATCAAAGTGAAATAATGATTACAAGGTAAATGGTGATAAGGATTATGGAGGAAATACATAGGAAGCTGACACGGAGCACAGGGGCTGGGGATAAGGGCGCTACTCCATATCAGGACTACTTGTGCTGTGATCTGAGGAATGGGGCAGTCTACAAATTGCTCATTCCCTGTCTGCGACAAGAAGTACAGACATTCAGAGTGTGTAGAAACTTTTCTAGCAATTTGACATGGCTGCGATAGTCATGTGGGTGAGTAGTGGTTATCTAAACAGAGACCATCACATTCATGTCATAAGTGATGGGAGGTCTGTGGAAGTCCTATGTACAACAAAACCAAGTTATAGCTTGTGATATTTTAAGGTAAGTTTGTCAACTGCAACTCAAATGTGTTTAAGATTCATTGGAAGGTATTTTAAATTAAACTTTATAGGATCAATGATTAGAACTGGTTACTGATGAAGGAATAATTGTGAATTTAAAAACTGCTATGTTCTTTGCTTCATTTTGGATTAATTAAATATGAAGATTTTTGCATGTGCTAAATAGCTATTTTCATTCCCATCAGCATATCTCTGAGATGTTGTTGTCTCTACTATGAATATAATTAAAACAAAACATTGAAACAGTTTAAATATATATGTTGTCTTCTGTTATCATCAATCCAACCCGGATTAAATAAATTAACAAGCAAAAAACAAGCTCACTTGTCATGTTAAAAACTCTAAATATTGATACATACTATTTTTAAACTATGCAAATAGGCTTTTATTGTTGGTAGTCACTATTTCACTAATAATTCTTTTTAGTCATAATTATAAATCAATAAAAAGTTATGAGTATAGTAGCTATTTTCTATATTTATTGACTATATGCACACTTTTAATGAACATTTGCAGATTTTCATTTTATTTTATTTTTTCCACATTAGATTTGTCCTTATGAAGTTTACTAAAATGTAATCTTATGTTTGATGGATTTCATATAAAATACTGAAACTTTATTTTGAGAGTGTTTATTTTCTATTTTATTTTTCTATTAATTTATTTTTATTGCATTTTACAAATCTACTAGCACAAGGTGGATTGGGGGGGAAAAATCTAGTCCTTGACCCTTGAGGAGCATTCCTATAGATGGGTAGTCAGGGAAAGCTTTCTAGGGAAGGGACAATAAAAGCATAAGAACGGCAGCATCCTACTTTCCAAATATCTCCAAAATTCATATCTTTCTGTGCAGATGCTTATAGTTACCACTGTGGTTCAGACTCTAATCACCCATAACATGGATATCAGTAAAAACGTATGGTGCTGGGGAAAGTCCTTTTCTTCTTCCTCCTCACATCTTCTGTTTCTCTTGAAGAACAAAAACAACAACGAAAACAAAACAAAAATCAGACACAGACCCATTTCTCTTTAAAATTCTGGAATGGTTGTCATTTGTACCACCTTCTGGGTATTTCTTACATGCTGCCTTAATTTGTCAAGTTTTTACGTGTGTGTTTTTATATAGTCACTTTTGTGTGTGTGTGTGTGTGTGTGTGTGTGTGTGTGTGTGTAGAGACAGACAGACTACATAGTACCATCTCCTAAACTAAATTGTAAACTCTGTACAGGTATGGCTTTCATCTTATACTGTGCATTCAAAGGGGTCAGTATATTGCCTTACACAAAGTAGGTGCTTAATAACTCTTTGTTGTTGATGGCAGTGCTATAATAAATCTAACAATGGATTCTTCTTTCACTGATTCTCTTTTTCTGTCTCACTCCCTATGCAACAAAGTCAGCACAACTTTATTAAGGCCTATATTACTTTTGTTGGGGAAGAAGCTTTGGGAATTTCAATTATTGACTCAGCAAACCACAGGATGTGTGCTGAGAGCAGACCACAGTGGTCTGGTGGGTGAGCTTGCATAGACATGTATACCCTGGGACCCTCCAGATATACCATTTACCCCATGTGACCTTTCACCAACTCATTGCTCACTTCAGCATCAGTGAAGTAAAATCTTTGCTTTTACTAATTTCTGAGCCCTTGAAAGAAATGTGATAGACACCCCCCCAGGACACCCTCATCTTTAACAATTACAGTTTTATAGACTCCCAATTAAAACATGTGAATAGCAATGAGAAAAAGCTTGCAGTGTGAATCTTGCCTCTGAGCTGGAGACCAAGTGAACCCTCTGTTTTCTAAAATCAGAGTTTACAATTCTTGCAGTAATTAAGTATTTCAGAGAAGTGCTATTGAATGCTCATTCACAACTTTATCTGAAATCTTTAACAACTGTGTTTTTCTCTCCTAGAAAATATCTCACGCTCAAAAGAAAACTGCTGAATTTCTTTTTAACAATGTGAAATAACTATCCTCAAAAATAAAGGATCAAACAATTCACAAGTGTGGAAATAATATTAGATTTAGGAATAAAGATCCAAACTTCAATGATACAGTGTTTAAAAAGGCAATTTTAACGTAATTTGAAAATAGCTTAATATTTTTGGGGTTGTATGAGGTTCTGAGAAGGAGACTTTCAGGAGTTGTGTGTAGCGATTGGTTTGGGTTCATTAAATTTCAGAAACAACTCCCAGGGCTGATTTTCAACATCTTTCACATTCCTGAGATCACTCTTCTATATGTTGAATTCAAAGCAGTTTGCAAGAAGAAAACTCTCAGACAGAGACATGGAAGAAGGAGATAAGCACTGGGTTGCAAATGCTTTTCAGTCAATCAAACCCAAACCAGGTTCCCTTAATTTTTCAAACCTTGTATATTTTAAGGAAATTTAATCCACATGTGTCTTATTCACTTACAGTGAAATCATGGAATTTTTAAAAACAGCTGTTTAATGTCAAAAAAGTCATTTTGATATTTTTGCTTTCTCCAGTCAAAATCAGTATTGCATTTCTCCATCAGAAATTGATTTCAGGATCAAAGACTGAAATTGAATTTGAAACTCTAAACCTATTCTTCTGAGGTGGATGTTTAAAATCCATCAAAAACTTGTCCCTTTTAGAGAATTCATAAAACTGGGGCAGATTTTGCTCCTTTAAATGCTCAACAATAGGATTTGGGACTTTTATTTGCAGACATCTGAAATGTCAAAAATCTTCTGTTTTTCAAAAAGTAATAGGCCAAGGAAAAACTGGTGTTATTAAAAAGATTTTTCATTCAGAGAGATCAGATCAGTTCACCAAATATTAATTAAGCAGTATAATATTGTGTTCTCCAGAGAAACAAAACCAATAGGTTCTGTGTGTTTTTATATAAATAAATGTATTATAAGCAATTGGCTCACACGATGAGGGAGGCTAAGAAGTCCCACAATGTGCAGTCCCCAAGCTGAGAACTCAGGAAAGCCAGTTTGTAGCTCCAGTCTGAGTCTGAAGGCCTGAAAAACATATGAGATGATGGTATAGGTTCCAGGCTAAAATGTAGAGCTGATGCTTCAGTTAAGTCTGAAGACTGAAAAAGCCCAGGGTCCCAGCTCAACCAGTCAGACAGGACGAGTTCCCTCTCTTCAGCATTTTTGTTCCAGTCAAGTCTTCAACTGATGGGATTAGACCTACATTAGGGAGAGCAATCTGCCTTACTCAGTTTATGGATTCAAATACTAATATCATCCAGGAACTCTCTCACAGGCATACATAGAATAATGTTTGGCTAAATATCAGGACACGCTGTGACACCACCAAGTTGACACATAAGATTAACCACCACAAATATGTCTAGCACAGCATTAGTCACAGGAAATGCGATGCTAACAATGCGTGCTCTGTTCTTGAAAAGCTTCAGTCTAGAAAAGACAGCAAAGCATGTAAACATAAAATTTCAGTGCAAGGTCAGAAATGTAGTAATGCAGGGAGCCTGGGTGGTTCAGTCGGTTAAGCGTCTGCCTTTGGCTCGGGTCATGATCCCAGGGTTCTAGGATTGAGCCCTGCATCAGACTCCCTACTCAGTGGGGAGTCTGCTTCTCCCTCTCCCTCTGCCTCTGTGTGTGCTCTCTCTCTCCATCAAAGAAATAAATAAAATCTTTAGAAAAAAATAAACTCAGTAATGCAATGTGCAAGGGGGAAGGGTAAGAGTGCTTAACTCCATCCAGCTTTGAGGGGGAGAGTTAGGTGCCTGATGGAAAAAAATTTAAAAATAAAAACTTGTTTTTTCCGCTTTTTGCTACTGCTGTGTGAATCAAGTCACTCAATAATAATAGTTTTTATTTGTTAAGCCACTAATCTGTGCCTAGGAAAGTATTGGGCAATTTATCTTGAATCCTTACAACCTGGGGGAGTTGTTATTACTATCATTTTACCTTTGAATGAAATGAGATTGGGAGGGTTCAATGGCTTTTCTAGTTTTCTTGGTAGGATTCAAATCCAGGGTCACTTGGTTGATTCAGAAATTGATGCTCTTTTCACTATTTTACATAGAATGTTTACTGCAAGATTTGTAAGTTTATCCTTATTTCCACACAGTAAAAAATGATTGTGATGCTATTTTTCCATTTCAATTGAATTTGAAAGATACTGCATCAATACAAAGTGTCCTGAACTCTGATAGCAGAAGGAACAATCTGATAAAGTACCAGCTCTGCTGGGAAAGACAGTGATTGCTACTCTACCATTATAAGTATCATGGTAGATTTCTTGAGGGTAAGACTAAAAGTAGTGTAAGGAGTAGCAATGTTAACAGCAAGATTCCCCACTAGAAAATCCATGTGTTAAGCATCAGCCATCAGTGAGAAGATAGTTTCTTAAATAAAATGACAGAGGCAAGCCCCAAAGGAAATTTTTAAAAAGGAGTGAAGTCATACTGAAAGTGAGTGGTGACATCAAACATCAGTTGTTGCTTACAGAAAATCTGATTCCACTCTCACTCTTTTTCTACTTTGAACCTCGAGGTTTCCCCTGTTCCAGATTTACTCCTGCCTACAGCTGGGTTTCTCTCTCTCCCTTTGTCATTCAAAGCAACATAAAAGAGGCCCTTTTCCATCATCTAGAACAAGGAAGGCAATCAATTCGGGAATTTTATTTTTGAACACAAGCAAAATAAAACAAAAATAGCTTGTCACACCCTCTCAAACACAATCTAAACTTGTATTCACTCATTCATGAATACATTTGAATATGTGCATACAGAGTCTATTGTATGACAGGAGGAAAAAAGTAAAGCATAATCAACAATTGGAGGAACATGAGTAGGTGATCCATGAAAATACAGGAATAGGAGGTGTAAAAAAGTGTGTGGTAAGGATGGGTGTATGAAATCTGGGTTGGTGTAAACAACACATGTATCCAGCTACTAACTGCTTGAGTGAAGACTTACAACCTAATGGCCATAACTTCTAACCAATCTACTCTTGAAAATGTTGTCAAGTATTTTTTTTCCTTTTCAGGTCTCAGCATGTGAAGTAACAGCTGACCAAAGTCTTCTACTCTGTCGGCTACCAGAGGCTGTCTGAGATTTCCTATTGAGAGTGGAAACCCTGGGCTTTTGAATCCTGGGCTCAAATCCCAGCTTTCTCTCTTACTGGGGATTTCTCCATGTTTCAGTTACCTCATTAGTTATTATTGATGTGAGAATGGGTGGCTAATAATACCTACCTCATGAGATTTTTGTGAGGAGTAGAGCATCTTAAAACAAACAGATAGGGGCGCCTGGGTAGCGCAGTCGTTAAGCGTCTGCCTTCGGCTCAGGGCATGATCCCGCTGTTCTGGGATTGAGTTCCACATCGGGCTCCTCCACTGGGAGCCTGCTTCTTCCTCTCCCACTCCCCTGCTTGTGTTCCCTCTCTCGCTGGCTGTCTCTCTGTCACATAAATAAAATCTTAAACAAACAAACAAACAAACAAAAAACAACACAAAAACCCCAAACAGATAAACAGATAAAAACCTGGCACGTAGAAATATTCAACAAAGGGCATCTGGGAGTAATTGCTATTTTTAAAGTGATCAATACCAGTATATGAGAGACCATTATGAAATGACTCAGCAGGGCTTGAATTTATTTTTTTTACTATAGAAAAAAAAAAAAAGAGCATAGGAAGAACATGGAACAACTGCTTCCTTGCTAGGAAGTAATTTATGATGGTCTCAAACGCTATGTCTGCTATGCTCTGGTTTGTGAAGAATAATTTTCTTTTTCTTTTCAAAAATATCCCTTAAATGCTAACAGTGTTCTTCTTTTCTTATGCACAGATATCGATGGGAAATTCATACTTAGAAAAACTGGCTCCTTTGTGATACTAAGAGTCAAACTTTTAACTCTAGTAAATGAGCGCTTGGAGGATGACCTTAAATTTATGAAGGCAGAGAGAGGAAGATGATTAAGAAATTTAATTACAAAAAATAACCTATTTTCAGGTTCCATATGCCTTAGCATAATACAATAACAATATCACTGTTATAGAATTAATTCCTATGTGATCTATCAGTCTTACTTGCAAGGTTATTGTGAAGACTTAGATACTCTTAACATTTCTGAGCATTAGTTTTGTATCTGAAACTTGGGATTAATCATATCTATTTCACAGTGTTATTATGGGTATTAAATAAAATAATAATTATCAGCGGTGCCTGGGTGGCTCAGTTGGTTAAGCGTTTGCCTTTGGTTCAGGTCATGATCTCAGGGTCCCTGCCTTGGGCTCATTGCTCAGTGGGAGTCTGCTAGTCCCTCTCCCTCTGCACCTACCCCTGCACATGCTCATGCTCTCTCTCTCTCTCAAGTAAATAAAATGTTTAAAAAATAATAATTATCAAATTATTAAGCATATTGTTTGAGATGTAGTAGGCAATGTCCAAAGTGTTAGAAAATGACTCTTAAAAAAGCCTAATGTCTTGTTGGCTTACCTTACTTCTAATTTATCAGATTGTCAAGAATATAATTCATCAAAAACATTTAATACTTGATCTCCACGATGATCAAATCAAATAATCAAATCTCTTTAATAGCTTTCCATAAGATATCTTTCTTATCTGGGAGATTCCCTAGATCCTGCTTTTAATTTAAGAGTCCTTACAATGGCAAATAGACAAAGAATTTTGAGGGCAAATTGTGATTAAATAGAAATTAATGTGAGAAAGAAAATAAGGGATTTTATTTATAGAGAAAATTTAGGAGTAAACGTAGAACATTTTAGACTCTGAATTATAAACATATGATGAGTGTTTGCAGGCAACGAACACCCTGCCAGTGCATAAAGGAGAGAGAGTTTCTTTTTCATCACATATGAAAAGCCAAAGTTCTCACAACTGTCTTCTGATGGTTAGAATCATAGGATGAAACTGGGTTGAAACCAAGGACGTATCTTACCCTGGGAATTAGACTTTTTCTTCTTCCCTCCTTGACTACTGCAATAAGGTGCTGTGTTCTATCCTGCCATGGAAAGGAGGCTGGGGTATAGGGGGTGAGGGGAAGAACTTATTTAAAAAGATAAGCTGTTGAGAATTCTGGGTTATTATTCCAATAGGCAAAAAAGCATAAAAATCATCTATGCTGACATTAATATAGTTGCAAAAACTGTAGATTACCAGGTTGGTTTTGATCATTAGAAAGCATTGAGTAAACATCTATGTATGGCACTATACAAAAAAAAAACTAAACTCAACAAAAATGTCCTGCTACCTATGTATAATTCCGGACTATTTTTATAAAGTCATCAATAAATCCAATAAGTTCACAAAGGTCTGCCTGTTCAGATGAGCCTCGTGGATGAGGGGATCCAGGAAGTACATGGCCAATATCTTGTAAAGTTAGAGGACCTACAGCTGTCTGGAATGACTGCCGTTTAGGAACTCTGGTGCCAATCAAAAGAAATCTGGCAGAAACAACTGCTGGAGAAGGGCTGTTGAGGCCCTTTTCTAATCCATGTTTGAGAGGGCAAAGGACATGCACCTCCTTTGACACGATGGGAGAAGCAGAGTCCGGGATGTTTAACATTCATTAGGCACCAGATACTGAACAGATCATGTAAGAAAAGGGTATTTATCCATGTGAATGAAATAAGTAATGTCTTAAACATGCTACATAATTTGAAACATGTTGAAGACAGTTTCAAAAAGAATGTTTGAGTTAATAAATGTTAACAAAAATAGGAGTATCATTAAATGGGGGAGGGGCCAAGAAAGAAGATATATATTTTTTTGTGTTCCTATGTTTCTCCAGGGTCATACAAAAGTAATCTTCTGAAGGCATGCAACATAACTTTTTTCTATGACCTCTTAAACTAAGATGTTAGACGGTCTTTAAGGGGTCTCAAAGTAGAGAATTAGGTACTCAAAGTGGCTTTCTGTTGCTATTTGTATATAACTTTTTAATGCAACTTATATTATGACCCTCATAAAGACAGTTTCAGAGAAGAGGTCCTTGTTAAGAAACCTGCTTGCATATTTATTTTTCAAATAGGTAAATTGTCTGACTGTTCTTGGTTACACTTATTCCATGATGGAAGAAGAAAATCTTGAATCATTTCTTTTTGTAGAGACATGTTTTTCAGCAGACTGATTGTTTTATCTTTGCAAAGATAGTAGTTTTGCAAGAAACTCTAAAAGTACTTTTTTTGGAAAAGATTTATTTATTTGAAAGAGAGAAAGAGAGCACAAGCTGGGGCTGGGGTACGGAGAAGGCAGAAGGAGAAGCAAACCCCCACTGAGCAGGGAGCCCGAGTTGGTGGGGCTCTAACCCAGGACCCTGAGACCACGACCTGAGCCGAAGGCATACGCTTAACTGACTGAGTCACCCAGGTGCCCCTAAAACTACCTTTTAATTGTTGCCTCTCGTCATTATTTGCAGAATCAAACAGTTTGATACAGTACTCCTTCTTAGATTGGGAAACAAAAGGTTCAAGGTCATTCTGGTTCTAAGATGTAATAACTCTTATAACCTTGATAATTCTCTCCTAAAAAGTGGGTCAGTTGAAAATTTTGAAGATCAAGTCAGGAAAACTATTTATGTAACTAGTAACCTTAGCTGCAAGATATGAAATGCTGATTTCTCAATAAAAAGAGCCTCCACGTGCCTGTCAGTGCTGGAAGCCCTTCTGAAAAGAGTGGCTAATGCAGGATGAAACTTACATGTAGACAGCTCCTTGGTAACATGCTTACCCACCAGTGTGGCCGGGGTTTTACCTGAGCTAGAGGTGTCCCAGAAATTGAGCTGGTTCAGTAGGTGTGGGGCTAAATCCTTGTGGGTGACTCTCTGACCCGGTCAACCCTGTAAGCCCCACCTCTAACCTGCTCAATCGGAGACTGAATCAGCAATATGTGTTTTAACAAGCACTCCAGATGTTTCTGATGCATGGTACAGTTTGAGAACCACTGCTTTAGAGTCTGAAGCACAGAGGAAGGGCACTTAATTCACCCTTGCAATCGGGGAGGGCTTCTGGAATGATGAGTCAATAACCTGAGTAGAAATATGTCGGGGGGGGGGAACTTGGCGTGAGCGTTCTACAGACTGAACAGATTAAGAAAAAGTATGAGGCACTGACTCCATCAAAGCGTAGTTCTGAAGATGGCATGTAAAACGTGGACAGGGAGGAAAAATAGTGGGAAAGAGGGAAAGCTGTAGGCCAACTTGTTGCAGACCTTGTGTGTCATGCAAGTGTTAACATCTTTAATGAGCTACTGAAAGTAACGTGAAGTGGATAGTTTAAAGAGAGCAGATAGAAGGTTATAAAAGCCCAGGTAAGATGTGGTAGAGCTATAAAATATCGAACAGACTCAGTAGTTCCTTACGAGGTATAATTACCAGGCTTTGGTGCCTGATTGAAAAAAAGCAGAGAGAGAGAATAATAGGGTGACTAGCAGCTTTCTAGGACGAGTGACAGGAAGGTGGTGTNGAAGTGCAACCAGACGAGACGTGATACGCAGCAGAAGAATGTGTGTGCGTGCGTTCGGGCATGTTGAATTGGAGTCACTATAGAACCACCTTGGGGGCGTGGTACTCACTAGGAGAGTCCGTATTTATTACTGAAGTCCTAAAAAGAGAGCAGGCTTGAGGCTGAACAGTGTATACGGTTGTTAAAACCATGAGAACTGATACAATTCCTCTGGGGTACAATCTGAAGTTATAGAAATTTTGTTTCCCTTCACCATTAATAATAAACTCTTAATAATCTGATCAAACTATCCATCCTCTTCTCAGAGAACTTCAGGCACAGGTAAATCTCTGCATATAACCTCTGTGTTCATGGGCCCTCCCCCCCGCCCCGAGCCCCTCTTCACTTGTCTAGCCATCCAAGTGAAGGACAGTTGCCTTGGCAATGGTTGACTAAATAGGACCACCTCGTAGGGTGTGTGGTAAATGCTCACTTTATGTTCGGTCACAATAATAACAAACAAGTGTTTACTAATTCAATTCTCCAGAAACTAATTTAAATTCTCTCATTTTAATTTCTCTCCTCTCGGTTTCTGCTCTTCATAATACACCCTTGCTCCCATTAGGAAAAACAAAGTAAAGTAAAACAAGTCCTTCTGTCCATACAACCCAAAACCCCTTGCCCTGCACCCTTTCGCTGGCTTTGTTTCGTAAGTATTCAAATCAGGGACTTGTGTTGTCCGGTACAGTATTTCCCACAGAATATTGGTTTTGAATCCAGGCTTTATAATTAAGTATCTTAGCTTCTAAAACTCCAGTTTTCTCATCTGTGGAAAGGGTTAATGATTTCTATTTTGCAGAATAGCATCAGGATTAAATAATTTGAGTTCTGCAGAAACATGCATCAGAAAACTTTGTACTCTTCCCCTAGATTCTGATCAAGGCTGGACCTGAGGAAAGGGTCCATAAGGAATGATTAAACATTATTAGGTTGCTAAACCATCCCAGGACTTTTAACTAGATGGGAGGAAAAAAAATATTTACTAGCTCTCTTCTCAGAGAACATACTTGTCTGTGGTTGGGAGGAAATACTTTGATAAGCTGCGTGGAGTGTGAGGTGAGATGCCTCCTTCCCCCAAGGAGTATTTTGAGTAAAAACAGATGGTCATTAAACTGACTCCCTGGGAGGGTGGGTTCAATTTAACAGGGAGCTTTAATTTGTTATGTAGGTTGTGCAGAACTGAGCCATACCCCGTCACTGACTTGAACGTTTCACCATGTGGCTCCCAGCTTCTCCTCTAAATAAATATTTTTAAAATATTGAATTAATATTATGCAAATTCGTGACCACCCTGCATCCCTGGGTGTTTGCTCTCAGTCTTAGTATGGCTAAAATATCGGGGTGAAGTTAGTTGTGGGGGTATGATGGGTTCTCCTGAAATGGTGCAATTGATACGTCGTGTGTCACTGAAGTAGTATTCTAGAGCTCGGGCTTGCTCTCATTTGATTGTGAGTCTCAGCAGAATTGACACCATGTTCTTAGCAAAAGTTATGAGTCTGAGGAAGCCTGTGGGGGCTGACACAGGTCAAGAGCAGATTTAGATGTGTGAAGGCAGCCCTATCTGTAGGAATTCATACTGGTTTATTACTTCTGGGGAAACTTTTTTACCTGAGAAGGTTCCAGTGTAAACTGTTTGAAAACCCACTTGAAAATTTGTGAGGTTTACACAATTGCAGAACAAATAAAACCATAACATGTTTCTCAATTTACGTCATTGATTTCACATATTTGCATTTCAGTTTTAGAGTATTTTTGAAAGGTCTTCCCCTCAGGAATAATTCCCCTTCTGCCCTCCCCACCACCCACGTGCCCCGCCTAGTCATGTTTCCTTTGCAGTAAATTCAATCCAACAGTTCCACCTCTACTTTCTAGCTTATGTGGCAAATGTATGACACTGCAAAGTAAAATGTTATGGCTCTCATTTTTTAACAGGAGGACTTCCATTTTTACCAATTACTTTCGTGTCAGTCTGTCTTTCTACTCTTCTGACCAAACCCCATTTTCTGTGTGTTCAATCCTTTTGGCTGTGATGGACAGGATGTAGGACTTACTGTGTCCCATAGTACAACTTCAGTGTGATCACAGTCTCACAGTGAAATGCTTGTAGCGAGAGAGAGGAACGTACATTTTAGGAAGCCCAATGGGTGTTCAAAAGTAAGATACTTCTTGATTTTTAAAATGAAGATGAATATGTTTGATTTTGGGAAGAGAGTGTGGGTAGGTTTCCAAAACAGGAGATTTGCTATGCTTACTATAGATTTCACTGCAAAAGGTGACAAACCACTTAGTGTAAAATGGAGCTTAAATCTTTGGCAATCAGAACTTCATCACAAGAAAAATCTGCTCTGAAATGTGTACTACAAAGCCCTCTCACAAATCACTGTAAAGATGAGAGCTTGAAGGAAGATAAGACAAATTGTAATATATTGCTTATAAATTTACTACACTCTTACCCTTCAAAGTACCTTGAATCAACTTTAGAACTGTTTCTGGATCAGAGCCTATGAAAAGATGTATCATGGGCCAACATGTTCTCCTTTTAATTAGGGAACACACATAATTTAGGGAAATAAAGGTGAGTCTTAGAAGCTCTGTTTAATGGTTATTGGTCACCAACTTCCTTTTTTATTAAAATTAGACGGTAATAAAAAAAAAAAGAAGCCACTCTGTAGTACAGATTAATTCCCCTAAATTGATCTCCTTTTTTATTTAATACAAGTTATCAGGGGAACCGAATAAAAGGAAGAACTTTCTTGAATTTCCAAGGATAAATGAACTTGGCGGTCTCAGTAAAACAGGTCATAGGGAAAAGCAATGATCAGTGACCATGAGGGAGAAACTATAATATGGGAAAATATAAAGGACAAAGAGAAAAATGGAAAAGTACTATTGTTTTTAATCGACTTAAAAGAACTGGTGAAATTTTCTGTCGTACCACACACACATACACACATGAGCATATGCACGCATGTACTGCACAACCAAACCACCCAGTGGTTTCCATTAAAACTGGAAGTTAGAAGCATAGCTAATCTGCAATGTAAGCACATGGAATCAGAAAGTCTAATGGATTCCATAATCAGCAACCACCTCCTGCTTTGGATCACAGACCAGGGGAGCATTGTTGAAGCATGTGAAATAAATGCCTAGATTACATAATGCAGCTTTAAATTGTAGTTCATTTTAAACAGACCACTGTTGTTTAGTAAAATCGTGGGTGTGTGTGTGTGCGTGCGTGTGTGTGTGCGTGTGTGTGGTGTCTGACGGCATGTGCTTTGAGGAAGTATGATTTATGTGATCTGAGAAAATCCGTACAAATGAATTCCATCCCTCCCTATCAAGGAAATACCCTGATTGTGGCAACTCTCAGCATAAGCTGTATTCTATTACTAGTCTCTGATCACAATCTCTGTGTTGCTTGTCTTCGACGCTAGAGCAGTAAATAATAACAGGAAGCCATTACAATAAGTGTGTATAGTTAAGTCTTTTTTGGCCACCAAATAGGGGTTTTGTTTGGTTCTGCTATATGGAAATAATTGTTTCTGTGATACTCTTTCAATATGATCATAGTCTTAATGAGACCTGCTTTATTACTCATCATCTTTTGTTCCATGAGGAAACATCTTCAACTCACAGAACAGCCTAAAGTGTCAAGAAAGTTTGCTAAAAGCACCTGGTTCTCCATTTCTCTGCACTTTCTCTTATAAAACTTACCAGTCTGAGGCAAATTCAAGAGCATGTCTTAGTAAAAAGGGATAGACTTAAAGTTCCAAAGCAATCAGTGTAATAACTAGACAAAAGCGTGAGTCAAACAGGAGTGAGGAATACTGAGGCATAAATATCAGAAAATAGCAAGCTTCAGGCTGGTGGAAAAGTTTCATTTTGTCTTTTTAAAGTTACTGTACATACAAAATAAAACTAAATTCGTCCTGTTCCTTGGTTTCAATGACAGTAAAACAAAACGGCATTTACTGGATTTGCCTTGGTTGCTACGTTGTTTTTCAAGATGTAGAGTTTTCTAAAACACAGTATTCCTAATTTCTTCAGAGTTTTGGATACAATATACATTAGTCTTCAGAAAATTTATTATACTATGTCAATTTCATAAAAATGTGTTTTTAATAAACACTAACTTCAGTAGTTATATAGAAAGATATAAATATGCTAACTTTGTATCATAAATACAACTATCAATTTTACATATATTCATATGCATACCTATATATATTTGTAAGTGTTCAATTTAGTTTATGAATGAACATAGTGTATTTTAGAAGGCTTTATATAGATTTATCATTTTGAGTTTAGGATGTATTTTTTCATAGATAAAATTTTATGATTGCTATTTGACTCAAAAATTAGTACATCGAAACTTACTTGATCCAAAATGCCCATGAAAAGGTATATTAGTAATATTCTTTGACCCACAGCTGCTTTATGAAAAACGTTTTCCTAGTTCCGACTTAAGCTGTAGGAAGATGTTTTTGTTTTTTCTCTTATGCCTAGCGGTATCAACAACTCAAAAGTTTGGGTGGGGTGGATGTGGGCAAACACTGAGGATGAAGAAATTCCTGTATGTGCCTGTGTGCCATCCCTGTTTGCACAACCAAAGGAAAATTGCTAGCCAAGTTCCTCCCTAGGTATTCTAAATTGGAATGGGACTGGCATTCACAAGTAAACTATACCACAATATAAAAAAAATTTAAGTTGATTTTTCTTAATCTCTTGCCATCCATCCACCAGCCATCCATTTAGTTATTTTTTTTGAACTTTGTATTGTTTGTGTTGAGATGGCAAATCTTTCAAAGAAATGTCAGTTCACCCCCCAGAGTAATTTCTGTTTTCTTTTGACTTTCACATTTTTGGTTGCAAGAAGGCCTAAGATGAATTTGGCAACCTTTTCCACTTTAAAAGTTTAAAAGCAGGGAAATGGATAGAACACTACCAAACAAAGAACCGTACTGAAAAATGAAATAAGTTCTAATTCAAAAATTATTCTTTCCAGCCCCCAGGATGAAGACAAATTGCAGTTAGGCATTGCAATGCAATAATTGCAAACATATTTTCTCCAAAACCTGAAGAGACTAAGTGGTTTTTCCAACAAAGTATCTGATCATAAGCAGAAGTTTTCAAATGCATGTGTGACCTATGTGTATTTATCTAATTGCTGCTTAATAGATTTTACAGATTTGCTGAAAGTCTTTTAATGACTATTTTAGATTTTCAGAAGTGAATTTTTTTCTGAAATTTTTGTTTGAAAATTCTTTAAATGAACCAGTCCTCCACGAAGCACTGGAGAATAAAACTAATTGATATTTTAAATGAGGAAACCAGCTTTTGTACTCATGAAGCTTCCCATAGGATGGATTAATTTTGTTTCCTGGAAAATTTCTTCACAATTCTGACTTCCGTGATTTTCACAATACAGCACAATACAGCACTTCCTTGATTCTTCTGCTGCCTCTGCTCTGCACTTTTTTTTTTCTCTTTTGTCCTCATCCTCTTCCTGATTTCTAAATGCAGGTGTTCCCCCAGCATTCTGTCTGTCTTCTCTGTTTTCAATTTCTCCCTCCTCACTCCAACTGCTTCATGACCTCTTTTACTGAGATGATTTTGGAACCTATGTGTCTAGTTCCAGTCTCTCTTCGGCTTTTCTTCTTATTTGTTTAAATCTCTTCATTTAACTCTTCCACAAGCACCATAAACCTAACATGTTCAAAAACAAACTCATCCCATTTTCTTGGAAAGCATCCTGACCTTTCCCCGTGACTTTCCAGATTGTTCAAACAGCTCCGTTTCCTCAGTCATCCAGTCTCCTCGAGCGTCTCAGATGTCTCTTATTTTCTGTAAGTTTCTACATCAGTCACCCTATTGCCATGTCCATCTTCTCCCATTTCTGCTGCCCTACCTGGTTTCAGGTAGTCATTATTTCTCCCCTGGACAGTACAACAAAATTTAATTGGTACCTCTGGCTCCTGTCTCTCTCCAGTCTGAAATCCATCCATCCTATGTACTTACAAATTCATCTTCCAAAAGTGCAATTTCAATTATGTCAATTCTCTACCAAAGATCCTTCAGAGCTTGCCATTTTCCACTGTATTAAGTAGAATATCCTCATTCTGCCGCTCAAGTTCTACCCAAACATGGTTCTATCTCACCCTCCCACTGGCTGCTGTCCACACCTCAGCCAAACAGGGGTGGGTGGTATTCCTGGGACAAACTGTGGTTTTCTACCTTTTTGCCTTCATCCATGTTCTTCCTTTCATGAAGAATATCTTACCCTGTCATCTGTCTCCACTTGTTAAAATTCCACTCCGTCTTCACATGTCACAGTCATGCACTCTAGCCAGGTGCAATTCCTTCTGTTTCTGTTCTCTCTTTCCCCACTCTGTTTGTATGCCTCTAGTGGGTCCTGCCTTATTGCACTCTAAACTTTAGCTCTTTCAGGATGTGTTTATTTCAGTTTAACACATTTTTTGGTTACTCATATGTGAAATAAAATAAAATGCATCTATTACACTCTAAAGTCTCTGAGGAAATGGATTGCCTTATCCATAGTTGTCTTTGATATAGCACCCAGCAGGTGCCTAGGCAGTAGCAGACACTTCAATTACTACCGGATTTTACTGAATTGTGAAAAGAAGACTCAAATAGCACTTAGTACACGTACATGTACACAAAAGTTTGCTCAGCAGTTATTTGAGACATCTTCGAAACTATTCTAAGATTTTACTCCTAAGGAATATTGTCTTTCAGAATCTAGAAGTCAAGATGATTCATTTCAATTTTTATTTTAATGAAGGGCAAATAAAGCTGATTTTACTCTTTATGCCCCGGGACAATTTAAGCCTCTGTATTCAGAACGTTGTGGAAACACAAGATTTTTTTTGGACTTCCTTTGTATATTTCTATGAATTAGATTCAATGAGATTTGCCTCATTTTCTCATCTATATATTGGGAGATAATAATATCTACTTCATATAGTGGTTGTGAGATTTACTTGAGTTAATAGATGTAAAACACTTGGAACAATGTCTGGCGTAGAGTAAGCACCTGACAGCATTTAGCTAATAGGATTATTAGTCACAAGTAAGGCTGCTCCTTTCAGGAAGCACCCCAGAGTGGTTGGAATGGACACATCTGGAGTCAGGCACAGATTTTCCTTGCATTCATATCTTTGTCTAAGTCCCTCGTGGATCCTGCACATCTGGGTAATTGGAACAAAAGTGAACTGTGCCCATTTTCCTCTTTCACCTAATATATCCATCACCCCTTCTGAGTAAACGCTATCGGTTGTGTTTAGATGGCGGATCCTGATGCCTTTGCATTTCATTGTGGGGTGAATCAGATTCCATATCAATTGCTTATTTAAGGCGATAGTATGTTAGTTTCATAAAATGTAAGCTTCATATGAAAAAGGGATTGAGTCTGACTTATTTATCTCTGTGCCTCAGGCCTTGGCACCCAGCCTTGTGTATTGTAGGCACTCGGAAAAACATTTGTTGAATGAATGAGTCAGTTAATGGAGCTAATGACTGAGACATGATTTGTTTTTCTGGCGTTTAGAAGATATCCTATAGCCTTTTGAGAGCAATTAACCTACATTTTTTAGTACAAACACAAATTACCCTTTATCTTGTATTAGTAGCTTCTTTGCAATATCCTGGTGAAATAATTCTACTTATTTCTCTTATGTGAACTGGCAGTATAAGAAATTGGGAGTAAAGTTTTGTTGATGTATAACAGGGCTAAAAACATTCCATCTCACCTACATGGCAATCATCTAATAGGATTACATAACATTAAGCAGGTGCTTACTATGTGCCAGACACTATTCTAAACGTTTTTGAAAAATAAAATATGTATTTTCCTACGTGTAATGTGGTATCCTGGATTGAATCTTGGAATGGAAAAAAGACATTAGTGGAAAAACTGGTGAAATCTGAATAATGTTTGGAGTTTGGTTAATTGCAATGTACCAATGTTGGTTTCTTCGGTTTTGACAAATGTACTGTGGGAATGTAAGAAAATAGCTTTAGAGGAAACTGGGTGAGGTTTTACAGGAACTTTCTGTACTATCTTTACTTTTCTGTATACCTAACATTATTCCAAAACACACAGTTTACTAAAAAATATGTATTAATTTGTTTCATACTTAAAACAAACCTATGACACAAGTCCTGTTGTTAACCTCATTTCAGAAGTCAGAATCTGAAGTACAGAGAAGTGAAGTTATTCCTGCAGGGTCAACAGCTGCTACCAGGGTCAAAAACGGGCATCTCACTCTAGGTGGTATCCTCTTAACCAGTGTACATTTCCTTATCTCTTGATTCAAGTGATCAAGAAGTCAGTAGTAGATGTAACCTCAGCTCAATCGATAATCTTCCGGGCTGTTCATTTCCTGATTTCAGAATGCTGCACCGTCAACCACTACCCACTACCCACTACCAAGGCTGCAAATTCCAAATTGGGTGCATTTTAATTGGTTTTCATAGTCATACCTTAAATTCATGAATCCTAGACTGAGATATTGAACTCTATGCTTATTTGGGGTTTGTGAGGAAAGCCACTGTCCCAGCTCCCTGCACTGGTACATTTTCTGCCACCATCCATCCGAGTGGGGCTAATCTGCGTAAGGATCACACTTCCCACTAGTTACATAAGATACATAGTTTCTGAAAAGAACTGAAAAAACAAATTCAGAGAAAGGAAACATACTAAAAACTAAAGCAAAAGCACTCCAGAAAAGGTAAATAAAAAAGAATCACATAAACTTTAAAGTCTCTGACCAGAACCTTAAGCTTAGTAGTAGCTAATATGTTCCAAATAATCTTATTGTACACAGCACTCAAAAACCTCTTTATTCTTTAATGGGTGTTTCTAGCTGCTTTCTTACACCCTTGAAAATTTTACGTCTGGCCTGCACAGCTGCAACTATGACCACAGGCCATTTCTTTTTCTCATTATATTGCCTACCTATTTGTAACAATATCCTTTATTGTTTCCTTAACCACAAACAGCACTGTGGGAGAAAGAAACCCTTGGCCCTCTTATTTATTTCAGTATGACAGATGAAAATGTGTGGGGGAGGAGAGCCAACAGGAAGAGAAAACTTTTTTTCTTTGACTCTTTGATGCTACTATTTCAAAGCACACTTCACACATTTTTGTTTTGTTTTGCATTTTAATTCAGCCAATGAATATCTACAAGATTTGCAACATGTTGGGGAAAATGAAATTATGTTTTTAAAACTCTGTAGGAGAGTTCAAAATTTAATTTACCTAAGAAGAATGTATTATTTCTCCAAATATTTAAACTATTGATTTAAACATTTGACACATTCCCACTGGACTCATTTTTCTTCTGGAAACACTTCTTATTTTCACCTAAAAGACAGTGAAAGCAAATACATATTGTAAGTCCTATAGTATTTTAGTCCTTCCTAAGTTAATTATATTTCCTGTTTTGTCTTTGATTTTGTCTCTTTTTGGACAAATTGCTTTACAATTCCTGAACCTGGATATTTACAATTACATTTTCCTTCAGTTAAGTATGTCTAAGAAGATTTTTTTTAATTGGAATAAAATTATATAGACTCATTGGAAATCGACCAAAATTGGATGTAATGTGTAAATGAAATTCAAAGAGTGGCAGAACCAGTTCATCTCCAGCTTGGTGTGAGATTTACTGGTGCTGCCGCCAATCCTGTTACCATGGCCTCCAGAGCCTGTAATCCCGCTCTTTCCTCAGCTCCCCCAACACTTTCCCTCCCTGGGCTCCTTTCTTCCATTTCTATACACACACTCAAGAAAGCTGCCTGAAGTGGAGGACACGGAAAAAGGATATAGTTCATTCGCCCTTGCTCTCTCAGGAGTTTTTATTTCCTCTGACAACAGAAGTGCTAAAGGTACCTCATAAAATCCAATATAGTCGAAATTTTTGTTTGTTTGTTTGCAGGATAACACTACCGGCTTGCCCAATTTTTTTATGCTGCTGGGCTGAAAATACAGATAAATATAAGTGTCTGAAGTCAATACATTATGTGCGTGTTTTTTTCTTTCAGCACTTAAGGCAAAATTTTGCTAGCACTGTGTCCCAAATATGCCATTTAAAACACATTTTTGTTTACAGTTATCACTCCTGTCCATACCTGACTGAAAAATATACTGAGAATATTAGTCTATTTTTTCTGAAGTCTCATTTAGCCAGCAGTGTTGCTTTTAAGGTGTGTGTCCAGAACACCATGTCTCCAGCCCGACGTTTCTAAGCCCAACCTGTTTTTCACAGCCAAGTAGAGCCCTATGCTCCCATCTGATGTCACTGATCCGTTCCAGCTTTTTTCTCCTTTTCCTTTTCTCATTCCTTCTATTCTCTGATGCTTGTGAGCTATACTTTAGTGCCAATCTTTTGGCATGTAACACTGTTGTTAATATCTTAGTATCTTTTACAGTATAGACACAAAAATCTGTATGTGCTTTTTCTACCGAACTAGGTCTTTAGTTTCTATCATGATCATGTCTTACATTTATTAGTATTCTCTGTTCCTTAATTGTGGAAAGTGCCAGTATATTATGGTTGATGACAATAAGCCTTCTGTTGACAGGAGCAGATCAAGAAAATATATTGTTTGTTTTCCTATATGTTAACTTAAGATTGTTTAAATGTCCCACACAAAAACATAAGTAATCTGTACTTAAATTTAAAATTATTTTTTAATAATTGATGGGAACCCTAAACAATGGATAGAAAATGCTCTAGGGCCTCTAAGTAGTTGACCAAGAGGAAAACAGGTACGAGGGAAGAATGATGACCTTTACAGTAAGTGCTTTCAGAGGGTGTAATGACTGTCTGAGTCAGGTTATGATGCCAGAGTGGTGCGTTAACGTGAGACTGATAAGGAACCTTTGTTTGGCAAGGTAAACAGGAGTGAATCAACTAAGTGTTGCTTGTGATTCTGGCATATGTCTTGAAGATGAAAAATCATCACTCTCTCAGGGTCAAATTAAAGATAACTCTTGATAGATTAAGGTGAAGAAGTTTCAGATTTGGGTAGAAGATGATTTCACATCCCATAGACCAGCCTCAAGTAGTGCAAATATCGAGAGCATACGATTATGGGTATCTGAGCCACGACCAGAAAGTGAAAAAGGAAATGGCATAACACATATGGCTTCAGAGACATTATCATCAGTATAAAAGGCCATTGAACTCAGTATTCATGCCTTTCCGTACACTAGGAGCTTCAGAAGTATGGTCTAGGAAGGATGATCTCGAATTTAGATTAGAATGTTCAAGCAGTAAATAAGCAGATATTTCATTCTGTAGCATAAGAGATGGTTACATTTGCAGCCCTGCCATTGAAGGTTAATAACTTGAGTGTGAATAACCCTACAGAAGAAAATTAGTGCTTATCCCAACCATTTCATTCTAAATGTTGTAGTCATCTATTGAAAGCAAAATAAATAGTTCTGTCACTGTATTTGCCTTAAAATGCCCACAAATGTGATATAGTATTATTCCTTATGCCAGATAAAAAATGTTCAAACTAAAGAACTCCAAAACCACATGGATTCTACATCTTAAGAGTTACTTTAGTACCTTATTGCTTTTGTTAAAAGAAAAAAAGAAAAGAAAAAATGCTGCTTCATGTACAGGCATAGCTGATTGCCACTATCACAAAGAGAAGAGAATGAAAACAGACCAAATCATAATCTGCATTCCATACTGTTTACTTTGTTATCAAAGTAGCTGAAATGAGATACCTAGCTAGCTCATGGACATTCCCTAGGCAACATCATTCTTCATTCTAAATTTTACCAAGGTCTTAGAATTCTTAAGATAAGCTGCAAAGAATCAAAATGCAAGTCTAAGAGAAATAAGAAGACAACTTTTGATATTCTTAAGACCAAAACCTGAGATTGCATAATGTTTTGAGGGAAAGAACTCCAAAGAGCCATTCCACACATAGATGTGTGTGTGTGTGTGTGTGTGTGTGTGTGTGTGTGTGTTAGAGGGTGGATAGGAAAGAAGGGGCAGAGTAGAGGGAGAGGAAAAGAGAGAGGAAACAGACTGCCTACTTTAGTTATATATTTTTTCTTTTAAAGAATAGTTTTTATGTTTTTATGTCCATAAATTTTTAGTTCACTTTTTCAAAATCACCAAGAGTCATGAATTCTACTCTTTGTAGTCTTGATGAAAATTTTCTTTTGAGCTCTTCACTTTTATTATAGGGATTATATAACTAGGACAGTCCTTGATACAAAGAAAGTGCAAGATAAAATTATTTCCATACTTCAGGGCATCCTGCACTCCTTTCCAGTTGTTTCTTCATGTCAGAAATTTATTTATTTATTTGAAGTATAATTAACATACAGTGTTATATTAGTTTCAGGTGTGCAATATAATGATCAACAATTCTATACATTACCCAGTGCTCATCACAATAAGTTTGCTCAATTACCTTCAACTACCTCACCCATTCCTCCACCTCCCCTCTGACAACCATCAATTTTTCTCTGTACTCGAGAGTCTGTTTTTTTGTCTCTTTTTCTTTGTTCATTTGCTTTGTTTCTTAAATCCCACATATGAATGAAATCATATGGTATTCATCTTTCTCTGACTGACTTATTTCTCTTAGCATAATACCCTTTAGGTCCATTCATGTTGTTGCAAATGGCAAGACCTCATTCTTTTTTATGGTTGAGTAATATTCCATTATATATATAATTCATATATGTATCTATAATATCTATATATCTATAGAAAGAGAAGGAAGGAAGGAAGGGAAGAGAGAGAGAAAGAAAGAGAAGAAAAAACAGAGAAGATACATATAATGGAATATATATGTACATATTCCCTTGTGTGTGAATTTCCAGTTTCCCCATTGTGTTCTTGTCAACCTAGTTAAAGACCAGTTTATTGTTTATGCATGGGTTTGTTTCTGGCCTCTCTATTCTCTTCCACTGGGCTAGATGTCTATCTTTATGCCAGTACCATACTGTTTTAATTACTACAGCTTTGTGTTATATTTTTAAATCAGGATGTGTGATAACTCTAGCTTAATTCTTCTTTCACTAGATTGATTTGGCTATTTGGAGTCCTTTGTGGTTTCATATGAATTTTAGGATTGTTTTTAAGAATGAAATTTTGAGAGAGATTACATTGAATTTGTAGGTCACTTTGAGTAGTATGGGCATTTTAATAATATTAAGTTTTTCAACCCATGAACACAGGATGTCTTTCCATTTATTTGTGTCTTCTATAATTCCTTTCATCAAGGTTTTTGTGTATAGGTGTTTCACTTCCTTAGTTATGTTTATTTTTAAATATTTTATTCTTTTTGATGCTATTATAAATGGGATTGTTTTCTTCATTTTCTTTTGGATCCTTTACAATTAGTGTATAGAAATATAATTGACTTTTGTATGTTGACTTTGTATCTTACCCTTTTACTGAATTTGTTTATTTGTACTAACAGGTTTTGTGTGTGTGTGTGTGTGTGTGTGTGGCATCTTTAGGGTTTTCTACGTATTAAGATCAAGTCATCTGCAAACAGAGATCATTTTGTTTCTTCCTTTCTGATTTAGATGCTTTTTATTTATCTATTATTTTTTTATTGTCCAATTTCTCTGGCTAGGACTTCCAATACTATATTGAATGGAAGTAGAGAGAGTCGGTATCCCCGCCTTGTTGCTGATCTTAGAGGAACGTATGTCCTCTAAAGGCATATGTTTTGGTCTTCTCTTTCCCTTTCCAAGATAAGCCAGGGACAGGGAATCTTGCCAGTTGTGTTGCACTGAGCTGGGGGACAGGCTCTGTTGGGCAAATATGTGCTAGTCCAAGGCTTCTTCAGACATCTAGTAGATCTAGAGAATTCCCGGGACCATCAGCTCTCTGAAACATGAGAGGCAGAAGTCAATCCTTTGGCAGCCCCCGGAATAGTTGAAACATTGGAGGCATGGTCCAAATCTTTCCTTCTCCAGGAGAGGCTTAGGATTTGGAGATTTTTACATGCTCACTCTGCTCTGAGCCAAGGGAAGGGCTATGGCAAGGGTTTATATGCTAAATTGCTGTCTTTGTTCTCAGTGGCTCCCAGTCTGGAGTCCTTTTTTGTTAGCACTTAGATTTAGGCAAGATGGAAACCAGTCCCTCAGGTGGCCCCCAGAAAAATCTGAATGTTGGCTGTATGGTCCAGTCCTTTCCTTCTCTCCCCACAAAGAAGGTGGGGAGAGTGGGAGATTTCCTCCCAATCATATGATGCTGTGTCGGAGGGGGTGGTGGGGTAAGGGGAGTGGGGAGGTGAGAGGGGTGGGGAGAAGGCATTATGGTGAAAGGGTATCTCAGATTTTCCTACTGTCTTCAATGTGGCTGGTTTTGCATGCACCTGGGATACAGGTGCTTCTCAACTGGTTTCTAGATTTCTCACAGGTGGAACTGGTCCATATGCTGTGGAAATGTGTGTCCATGGAGGCAGAGAAAGTCTGAAGCTTTCTGTTTTGCTGTCTTGCTGATGTCACCTCCCCTTTTAATTATTTCTTTCTTTCTCCAGGTACTTGGTTCAATAGTCATGCATAGGGGCACCTGGGTGGCACAGTGGTTAAGCGTCTGCCTTCAGCTCAGGGCGTGATCCCAGCGTTCTGGGATCGAGCCCCACATCAGGCTCTTCTGCTATGAGCCTGCTTCTTCCTCTCCCACTCCCCCTGCTTGTGTTCCCTCTCTCGCTGGCTGTCTCTATCTCTGTTGAATAAATAAATAAAACCTTTAAAAAAAAATAGTCATGCATATATCTTGCATGCTCTACAATTGTTAAAAGATAACTGGGTTTATTTATTTTTCTTAAAAGATTTTTTTATTTATTTGAGAGAGAGCATGAGTGGGGGAGTGGGGGAGGAGCAGAGGGAGAAGGATGCGGGGCTCTATCCCAGGACCCTGAGATCACAACCTGACCCAAAAGCAGATGCTTAACTGACTGAACCTCCCAGGAACTCCAAAAGATAACTGGGTTTAAAAGTATATCAGAAAGTAACATAATATCAGTGTTCAAAAATTTAGTAAGAAGTGGTTAAAACTGGTAATTTTATGAAATTCTCCTTATACAAGGCCCTACCCAATGTGAAGCTAGTAAATCTTCTACAAATGAGTTCTTGGTTTGCTACACTTGCTATTCAAGATGTGTAGGTTAATTGGAATTGGATGAGGAACTGCTGAATATTAAAACTTAGAAAAAGATTTTACAGATTTACAGCTTATTTTTAAAAATTTTTTAAAGATTTAATTTTTTTTATTTGAGACACAGAGAGAGAATGAGAACATGAGCAGAGGGAGGGGCAGAGGGAGAGTGAGAAGGAAAAGCAAAATCCCCACTGAGTAGGGAGCCTGAACGGGGGCTCCATCCCAGGACCCTGGGATCATGACCTGAGCCAAAGGTAAACTCAACTAACTGAGCCACCCAGGTGCCCCAACTGGCAGCTTACTTTGAGAAAGAAAGAAGAAAGAAAGAAAGAAGAAAGAAAGAAAGAAAGAAAGAAAGAAAGAAAGAAAGAAAGAAAAGAAAGAAAAAAGAGAGGAAAAGAGAAAGAAAGAAAGAAAGAAAGAAAGAAAGAAA
>NC_048227.1:69446072-69483749 GCF_002007445.2 Ailuropoda melanoleuca
AAAGAAAGAAGAAAGAAAGAAAGAAAGAAAGAAAGAAAGAAAGAAAGAAAGAAAAGAAAGAAAAAAGAGAGGAAAAGAGAAATTGAAAACCGTGCAGTATGTGTTGCTTTCCAACTTGAGGGAGCACAGTTAGAGATCAAGTATGAGGTTTAGAGAGTAAAACCCATGATGGAAGAACAGGTCCAGATGCCCTAAGAAAACAATGAGTGCAACTGACATTGTGATGAAAATGAGATGATCTTGAAAACCTACCATCTCTATCCGGTAATGATGGCCCAAAGAGAATATAACAACAACCTCTTAATCTAGGCTGGGACACACTTGATCATTCTTTTTTTTTCCCCCTTAAGATTTTATTTATTCATTTGAGAGAGAGACGGCACACAAGCAGGGGGAGAGGCCTAGGCAGAGGGAGAAGCAGATTCCCCTGCTGAGCAGGGAGCCCTACTCTGGGCTCCATCCCAGGACGCTGAGATCATGACCTGAGCCAAAGGCAGACGCTTAACCCTCTGAACCACCCAGGCGCCCCCACACTTGATCATTCTTAATCTAGATGAGCAGATCAAAGTTGCTGTGTGACCATTTCAAAAGTAGAACAACCTGGAAAGAGACAGAGAGTACACTGTGCTGAAGTGGAGATTCGTAGTAAAATCCAAGATTGATCAAACTCAGTCTTTCTACATGCCTGGTTTATCTTATTAAATTGTCAGTTTCATTTGAATAAAAAATCTAAACTCCCCAAACAGGGAGCTGCAGAGAGGAGAGAGACCCTCTCCTGTGTTTACTTGGTGGGCATATATTTAATAGACATACCCTAGGCCTAGATATTGAACATTTCAGTTATCAATACAGAATTTCGGGAAGGGTTGGGACTGAAAGATAACCTTTGACTGTTAGCTACGATTCACAAAAATTACAAGGGTCTCAGATTTGTTCTACAAGCATATAAGTTAGTTCATACTGCAGATAAGATTATCTTACTTCATAAGAAGGTAGTATTAGCTTCAAGTATGCATAAATTTTGTTGTTTTTCTTGACTGCAAAGGCTTTGCACCTGTGCTTCCTTAAAGCACATTGGAGAAATGAAAACTCCAAAAAGAATTATTTTCTCTTTTGCCAATACCAGTCAGTCTCACTTTACCAACCAGGGAAACTACAAATTGGTATGGTTCTGAAGTTGGCAGACTGATACAATTAGTTCCCCTAAATGCCTGACATTCCATGTCAGTAAGTAAAAAGAAAGACAAAAAAAAAAAGTCTTTCCTGCTGGGAACGTGGTAGAAATGTTAGAATTCTTTCCAGAAGAAGAAGGAATCCAAATCCACAACAGCACATTGTTTGCATGTTTTTCTAGGCTTTATTTTCAGCCTTGAAAACTTTCACGCAGTGCCTCCTGCCAGAATATGACACACACCACTGGGACTGAAACTAGCACCTGTGAGAAGCAAATCCATGACCATTAAAATATTCGGTCCCTGGGTGGGACAAAATAAACCTTGTTTCATTGAGTTTGAGCCAGGAAAGGGCCACAGTTTAGCTGGCATTGTAGCCGTGGCCAAAAAACAGTTTACCAGGCACTTACAATTCACAGCATTGCTTGAGTTCTTAAACATAGCGACACTAACTAGATTAGAAGATGTGGTTGCGTTTGGTTGGTACACCTCATGTATATGGTATGAGGCTTACTTTGATTACTACACATATTGTCCTAATACTGTAATCTCCTTTTGGCTTGTCTGTTTACCCTCTAGACTAGTAATATAAGTGAGTGAAGTGAGGCCAGTTTTAATAAAAGTCAGTATTATTTTCCCCCACTTCTGATAAAGACACTGGTGCATTATATGAGCAATGCGACCAACACTTAACCTCGTTGTATAGATAACCATCAGGAATGGCAGGGACTGGAACAAAATGAAGTCTTGCCCCATCCAAGGGTGTGGCAGTCACTCAGCTCTACTTGACTGTTGTTGAATGGGTCCTGGCGACAACAGATCCTCCACATTCTCAAGAGGAACTCTATAATGTGAAATTACTTAATTTTTAATTTTTAAGTGTTTCTATGGGCCAGCGCAGGCTGTAAGATGTTCAGGGGCAGAAACTGTATGCTTTATTTTTCAATGTCAAGTAGTGCTCTTACATAGATCGATATGTTCTTCCCCTGTTTCATATTATTTTTACTGAATTAAAGGCCTGCGTATTTTATAGACATGCATGTGATATACAAGAGAGGTGGCCACATGGTAGTATTTTGCTTACACCTTCTCTATCAATGAAAAAGGCTTTTGCATTAAATAGGATACAATAGATACTAGAAAGAGAAAATTGAAGGGCAATATGGATGAAAACTGTACACAAACAGTTGGCCCTACAAAATTTCCAGTCCTACTTGTCTATATCACATCCCAGAATATGGAGAAAATATTAAATCTCATCACACTGCTTAATAAATATTTGAATGGATGAATGAATGAAAGAAATATATTTGGGGTGCTGGATATAGTTAAACAAATTATGAGACTCGTTACTAAGTGATTCCAAGGACATGTGCCAACCTTGAAGACCACTGATGTGTTGGTAAATGAAAATATACAGACAATTATAGTGCATGGAGTGTATATATTTATTTGTGTGTGCACATAGATGTCTATTGTCCTCTTTTTTAAAAAAAATGACTAATTTTCATTTTGAGATTTCTGTTCTTTCTACTTCTTGAATATTAAAATTATGATATAATAAGAGTATAGGTTAATGTTTTCTATTTTCTTGACTATGTCTTTTGTTAAAATAGAAGACCATTAATTCTATTCAGTCCCCCAAATTTTATTTTAAATGCTCGATCCAAGTAATCTAAAATTCTAGAAGCCACTGTATTGGGGGCTCTCTAAAATTCCTAATGTTCATCCCTCTCTCATTCTCACGTTTACCTGTGTTTGTGTTATATGTAAGATGGTACGTAGATGGAAACTGATAGGTAGATGGAGATCCAACTTATATGGCATGACAAAATGAGCTTCCATAAAAGACTTAATAATTTGGAAAGATGGGTCAGACTTTACAGGGTGCATTTTAAACATGAACAAATGCTACATGATTTTTTGAGGAATTGAGAGCCCCAAGCCAACTACATAATTATCTCACGGGAGAGGCAGCCCAGTGTGAGATCTATAAACCATTAATAGAACTGTGTAGAAAAGTACCCTATTTAACTCTGCCCTTGTCAGCAGATAAATGGATGTTTCATACAAATCCAGAAGTCACTTTTACTAACTCTGAGCAAAGTAGTGCTCATTATATGTGGAACAGGAGCAAGTAGGCAAGAGTTCTGATCCATGCAAGATGAAGAATAAAATCCAAGATGGCTGGCCTGAGGAAGGAGATTCTGGAGGCTTATCCCCAAATACTAGCAAAATATTAGCAAATACTTTCAGGTATAGAGATTTTCTTTATGACATGAAGGGTAGAGTTAAGAATGATGGGCACAAGCTATGGGAGACATAGTTTGCTGTAAGGAAGTATTTTGTTAGAACGGTAGTGGTAGAAAAAGGAAAGATGGAGGCAGCGGATACCTAGGCTAACACTTGATGATGAGGAGGTCTTTGCCAGTCATGGGACTAGATCTTTTAATGCACAGTTTACCCTGGAAGCCATGAGTTATCATTCTCATTTTATCAGTGCCAGAGATGAATGTGTGGGGTGGTGTTTGAGGTGTGTACAGAATTGGAATCAGCAATTCTGCCTCTACCACCTGTGAGATTTGTGGCTAGTCACCTCATGTCTCCGACCCTTAATATCTCATTTATAAAATGAGAGTATAGAGACCAATGACCTTGTTTTTGTTTTCTATTGCTGCTATAACAACAATTAAAAAAAAAAGACTTAGTGGCTTAAAACAACATAAATTCATTATCGTACAGTTCTAGGAGGCTGAAGTCTGAAATGGATTTCACTGGGTTAAGTCAAGGTGTCAGCAAGACTGGTTTCTTCTGGAACTTCTATGGAAGAATCACTTCTCTTGTTTTTTTCCAGCATTTAGAGGCCACCCACAGGGGCGCCTGGGTGGCTCAGTCAGTTGGGCATCTGTCTTCGGCTTAAGTTGTGGTCCTGGGGTCCTGGGATTGAGCCTCACAACAGGTTCCTTGCCGAGTGGGAGCCTGCTTCTCCCTCTGCCTCTCCCCCTGCTTATGCTCTCTCTCTCTCTGTTAAATATATAAATAAAATCTTTAAAAAAAAAAAAAAAAGAGCCACCCACATTCCTTGGCTCTTGGCTACCTTCCATCTTCAAGGCCAGGAATGGTGAGTCAAGTCTTTTTCATATCACATCACTCTGACACTCACTCTTCTGCCTTCTTTTCCCTACTTAAGGACCATTATGATTACATTGGACATACCTGGATAATCCATATTTTTTTAAAGATGTATTTATTTATTTTAGAGAGAGAAAGAACACACACACACACACATACACAAACGAGTGGGGATAGGGGCAGAGGGAGAGAATCTTCAAGAAGACTCCCTGCTGAACATAGAGCCCAATGCAGAGCTAGATCCCACAACCCATGAGATCATGACCTGAGCCAAAACCAAGAGTCCAACGCTTAACCGTCTGAGCCACACAGGAGCCCCCCTGGATAATCCTTATAAATTCATTATTTTAAAGTTAGATGAGTATCATGTTAATAATCTGCAACCTTAATTTTTCTGTGCCAGTAACATAACATATTCAAAATTTGAGGATTAAAACATCCACATCTTTTGGAAGACATTATTCTGTCTACCATCTTCTTTATAGTCAGTCATTTTCAATTTTAATGTTCTATGGATCTGGGAGATAATCTCATTTTTTAATTTTTAATGAAGTTTTTAATTTTAATTCCAGTATAGTTAACATACAGCATTATATTAGTTTCAGGTGTACTATAAAAAAGAATGCAATCTTGCAATTTGCAACTACATGGATGGAGCTGGAGAGTATAATGCTAAGTGAAATAAGTCAGTCAAAAAACACTAATATCATATGATTTCACTCATATGTGGAATTTAAGCAACAGCACAAATGAGCAAAGGAAACAAGAAAGACAGGGAGACAGAAACCAAGAAACAGATTCTTAACTATAGAGAACAAACTGATGGTTACCAGAGGGGAGGAGGGTTGGGGGATGGGTGAAATAGGTATAGGGATTAAAGAGTACACTTATCACTATGAGCACTGAGTAATGTATGGAATTGATAATCTCATCTTAAGCCTGACCTGTTGCAAAGAAATGAGACAAGTCCCAGAGAGGTGAGTGGATCAGAACTCACCTATCTCTGCACCACTAAATGTATGTGATACCAATTGTTCTTTCCAACCAGTCCTCAGCCAAAGACCATCATCTGAATAGTTTGATTCCTGCTATCACTGTAGTAGAAGCCAGTTTTCCAGATTGGATGACATCTGGTTACCAGTTTTTGAAATGGTAAGTGCACAGAGAATGGGCAGGGCTTTTTCAGAGCACGTGAGTGTTTTTATACACAGTAGAGCCTATCATGTGGCAGTCTGTGTCTAGCCTCACCAAGTCTGGGTGGCACCCTTCCTTAAGGATTCAATGGAAAGTAAGATTGCTCCCAGGCCTCTAATATCACTGCACTGAACAAAGCAGTAATACTAGGAAAAATGAAGTTCACACAGGTCCCTTTCCCTCTGACTCTCAGTGACCAAAAGCACCCTTTAGAAGCGTTCACTATGCTACTCAAAAACAGGGCACAACTCAGTCCAGACAGCTAGAGCAAACTCTGGTTTATGACCTATGATAAATTATTATTCCAATGAGGCTCACCAATGTATTTTTTAAATATTTTTACTAGAGGTGCGCCTGGGTGGCACAGCAGTTAAGCGTCAGCCTTCGGCTCAGGGCGTGATCCCGGCGTTATGGGATCGAGCCCCACATCAGGCTCTTCTGCTATGAGCCTGCTTCTTCCTCTCCCACTCCCCCTGCTTGTGTTCCCTCTCTCGCTGGCTGTCTCTATCTCTGTCGAATAAAAAAAAAAAATCTTTAAAAAAAAATATTTTTACTAGAATATTTATGTTCTTGACTTTGAAAGTTGAGTGCTTTGTGAGCCCTGTCCAGAATTGAGGCATGAGTAGCATGGAAGAGTCTCTTCCCAAAAAGAAAAAAATATTTTCCTGGAAAAAAAATATTAAAACAATCATTTAAGGAATCTGGAAATTGCCCTCAGGACATACAGAAAATGGAGAAACATTCATTCAAGAAAATCTACTCAGTCTCGTAAGAACAGTGAGAATCTGAGGCATTTGAGCCACAACTCACTCCCATCCTTTCTCTTCTCCCAAGCTGCTTCTTATGAAAATGTTCCTGGAGCTTTTATTCTGGTAAGTACAGTGAAGAAGATGGGGGCCCCCTCTGCTTCACAACACCAGTTTAGGGCTACATTTCCAGTCTGTGAAGAGCAGGCTGTCAGGTTCTCTCATCTTTCTCAGAACCTTGTTGCAGGAGCTTTATTCCAGGCAAGAGCAGCAGAGAGATCAGGTCTCTCTTCCCTGAAAAGCCTCATTCATAAAATAGAAACTCTAGGGGCACCTGGTGGCTCGGTTGGTTAAACGTCTGCCTTTGGCTCAGGTCATGATCCCAGGGTCCTGGGATGGAGTCCCACATCAAGCCCTGCAACAAGCTCTCTGCTCAGCAAGGAGCTTGCTTCTCCCTCTCCCTCCGCTGCTTCCCTTGCTTGTGCTCTCTCTCTGTCATAAATAAATAAATAAATAAATAAATAAATAAATAAATAAAATCTTAAATAAAATAAAATAGAAACTCTACCCATGCATGTCAGGCTGATCACAAAGCAGGGCCCCAATACTCCTGTTCAGCTCATTCATAGGGCAGAGATTTCACTCGGGGAAAGGCGAACCAGGAAAACTAGGGACCACCATACGGTTCCCCCAGGGAGCACTCACTTGTCAGAGTGTTATTCCACAAGAAGCAGGTCATTATCTTTACCTCAAGCTCTAGGCAGTGTCACAGAAGTTCTACCCTGGGAGAGAGACAAGTCTTAAAGGGGTCCATAGCTCTCCCTGAGGAAACCACTTTATGTGGAGCAGAATGTGGAGAATTCTATGCCTAATGGCATTGTTGGAAAGAATGGAGATTTTGGTGTAAAGTACTTAAAAGGGCTCTCCTAACTCTATGATACAGGCCGATATAAGCAAAATGACACAGGTATCAGAAGTTTAATAGAATCAAAAAAAGAAATACCCAAGAAGAATTTTTTGGTATCCCATTCAGCCCTACAGGTAAGGAGTACTGAGGATAAGCTCTAGGCATCGTTCGCTTAGGAACAATCAGAGCAGGGAGAGGGATAAACTTGACCATGTTCCCTAAGCAGCATGCAGATCAATCCACAAAGAGCAGAAGGCTCATTGGCACTGGGACCGCAAGCACAAGCTCTCACCAACCATTGATTGAATAACAAACTACTCTTACCAAGGGCCACCCCTAAGAAGCCAGTCTTAAAAATAAAATCATACACATTCTTGGCAGTGTGACAGACTATGCATGCTCAAGATTGTGCCTTTTCAGAAATTATCAGAGAGGCAAAATAGAAGCTACTAGTCCCTGGTTGAGCATGGGGTAAAAACATAAATTCCTTGAACTGGGATAACAGCCTTTAAGCTACTTGTACATGCAATGATAAAGTGTAAAAATATCTAACTGGCTAAACAAAACTTAAGTACAACCTTCGAACAATAAGTGACTTATGCAGTCCCAGAGGCAATGTGGAGGTAGATGGGTTAAAAGATAAAAACAAGAAAGGATATCTGACAGGAGCACCAGAGGCTGCATACCGAGGGGAAGCAGACCTCACAGAGTCAGATCAGTCAGTGCTCTCAACAAATAAATAAATGGCTAAGCAAACAGCTGCAACATCAGTCCATGGGGGAGGGTATCAGTCTGCAGAGGTTGTTATAATATGCTATTTAAGTTTCTAATTTTTAGTCAAAAATTATGAGATATGCAAAATATAGGAAAGGGTGACCCATACACAAGAAAAAACAAAACAACAACAAAAAACAACAACTAAAAACAGGCAACTGAACTGTTTTTGAAAGGGCTCAGATGTGGAACTTAGCAAACAAAAACCTCAAAGCAGTCGTTATAAGGAAAATCAAAGAACGAAAGGAAACCAGGCATAAATAATTAAAGGAAGGTGTGAGAACAATGTTGCATCATATAGAAAATAGCCATAAAGAGATAGACATTATTTTTAAAAAGCCAAATGGAAATTCTAGAGTTGAAAATTAAAATGACCAAAATAAAAATTCACTAGAGGGGCTCAACAATAGATTGGAGCCGACAGAGAAAAAAATTAGCAAATTTGAAGACAAATCATTAGAGACTGTGGAATTTGAATGCAAAAAGAAAAAAAAGATGAAGAAAAATGAACAACTCAGAGAAATGTTAAATATCATTAAGGACACCAACATATTCATAATGGGACTATCAGAAGGAGGAAGGAGAAAGGGGCAGAAATAGTGAATGAGATAATGAGATAGAAAAGGGCTAAGAACTTCTGGAATTTGATGGAAAACATTAATCTACACATCTAAACGTTTCAAGTAGAATAAATGCAAAGATATCCGTACTAGTACTAATCATACACAAAATGTTGAAAGACAAATACAAAGAGAATCTGGAAAGCAACAAAAGTAAAAATCTTGCCAAGTCCAAGAAAACCCCAATGAGATTAATAGTTGTCTTTTCAAAAGAAACAACAGAGGAGAGAACTCAGAAGGATGACATATTAGAAATGCTAAGTAAAAAACTGCCAACACAGAATTTTATAAATAGCAAAACTATCTTTCAAAAGTGAGGATAAAACAAAAATACTCTCAGATAACAAAAGCTGAGAGAATATGTTGCTAGCAGATCTTCCACAGGAGAAATACTAAAGGAAGCTCTTCAGGCCGGATGCAAATAATTAAATCTAATCCACAAATGCAAAAAAGAGTGACAATAAAGGGAATTATGTATGTAGTTGTCAAAACAAAACATGTAATTGAACATTTCTCTTTTTTCCCCTCTTACCTGATTTAATGAAAAATTTTATAAAGCATACGTATATAATTGCATTTTAGATTTATAAAAATGTCACATAGTTGACAAAACCAGCACAAAGGAGGCAGGGGGAAGTGCAGTTGTATTGGGGCTAGAAAGTGACACCAAATGGTAACTCAACTCCACAAAAAGAAATGAAAGGAACCACAAAATGATAAATAAGAAGGTTCATATAATAAACTATAAATATGTACTTGTTCTCCTTCATTCACTTCATTAAGACATAAGATTATATAAAGTAATAATTGTAACAATGTATTATTGGGTTTGTAACATATATAGACCTCATATGTATAATAATAATAACACAATAAAAGGAGTAGGGAATGGAGTTAAATGGGAGTAAAGTCACTTTATTTCACTAGAATTAACGTAGTTTAAATCTGACATGGGTTTTGTAGGTTAACATATGCATTGAAAGCCTTTGGTCAAACACAAAGTAAATACTTAAAACATATATAATTTAGAAATCCCTGGGCTGCCTGGGTGGCTCTGTCAGTTAAGTGTCTGCCTTTGGCTCAGGTCATGATCCCAGGGTCCTGGGATTGAGTCCCACGTTGGGCTCTTTGCTCAGCAGGGAGCCTGCTTCTATCTCTGCCTGCTGCTCCCCTGTTTGTGTGCTGTCTCTCTCTCTGACAAATAAATAAATAAAATCTTAAATTGGTTTACAGAAGAGCTTTGTGCTGCAGATGATACCATGAAGAAAATGAAGAAAACAGATAGAATGGGAGATAATATTTATAAATCATATGGGGTTTTTTTAGATTTTATTTATTTATTTGAGAGAGAGGACAGAGGAAGAGAGCACATGAGTTGGGGGGAGGGACAGAGGGAGGAGAAGCAGGACCCTGGGATCATGTCCTGAGCCAAAGGCAAATGCTTAACCGACTGAGCCACTCAGGTGTTCCTATATATCATATATTTGATAAGGCACTGGTAACCAGCATATACAAAGAACTTATATAATAATAAAAAAAAACCCAATTAAAAAAATCAGCAAAGGTTTTGAGTAGACATTTGCCCCATAAAACATGCACAGATGAAAAGACGTTTAATATTACTCATTAGGGAAATGCAAATCTTTTCACTAGGGAATACAGGTTGGAGAAATCTGGAGAGATCTGGTGATGCAACATACAACATTTCAAAAATCTAATAGGAATTGTGATTTCTTACATGTGCTCATATGTTTGCATTTAGTTATATTGAAAATGTCCGTTAAGCCTTATGATAATGAATATAAAATCTCTCTCCTTCTCTGGATAGATTAATAGATAAATGACAGATAGAAAGATGATAGCTAAAAGATATATAAAATTCCTATTATAATCCAAATCTTATTCTATGGTTTACTTTTTATTACATCTTCAAACCAAAGAAGACTTTTCTATAGTTTGCAGCGATGAAGTTTTATTATAAAAGAAAAATATGATGATGGAAACATTTTCTTTTAAGTAGGTGTTTAAAACAAAAAAATGTTGATTTCTGTGTGTTTATACAGATCAAGGGAAAAATAGAATGTGGGTGAGATTCTATATGATATTATTATTTATAAGGTATGGGAAAAATAAGAACACGACTTGGGAATGATGCTAAAATAATTTAAAAGTGAAGCATATCCTGGCAACATAGGAAGTAGGCAGTTAAAAACAATCGCAATTATGGCTAATAAACAACTTGTATAAACAAAACAAAAAATAAAATCACTTTACTAAAACAGCAATTTTGGCAATTATATACAACCCTTGCTTTTTTTGTCATGATAGAAAAACTTTTTTTTTGGTCAAGGTCTTTTCTACAAAGGCTTCTTCAAAATACAGCCAATCCTCTCTTGCCTTTCATTGGTGCTATATTAAATGCTATCTATGTTGGAAACAATAGACCCTAAAATTATTAATATTTCTTTAAATCTTAAAAAATTCCCTTGGAATAACATCAATCTTCCATTTTTACCATTAACCATTATTCTCTGTCTCTCTATGTATGTATCATGGTTAAATTTTATACATATATCAGTACTCTTTTTTATTATTATATCATCATCAAAGGAAGGTAACAGGTATTAGAACTAGACATAATTTTTTCAACCAATGAAGGAATAAAACATGTGTGTAATCCTCTGTGAAATCTAGAACCAGGATTTAATGAGAATCAATATTTACATTACCAGGTTTTCAAAGTAAAATGTTCTGCTCAGGTTATCATAATAGTAGAAGGAGGTTTTCCTCTCCCCAATCTTCCTCCAGCAATATTTAAAATTAAAATCAATATTTAAAAATTTATTTTACTTTGGAATGGTGTTACTTCTCCTTATCAAATATCCTTTCCTTCTCTTCGTGAGTATTTGCTGAATTTACAAGTGGGTAAAAAAATTTGGCTTAGAAACGTAAGCTCTTCTGTTTCCTGAAATTCCCGTCATACTTCTTGTTGTAGAGGTGGAAAACTTCTCGTGGGAGTGCTGTATACAGACTAAAAGTCAGAAAAGGCTTCATGTTTTCCTTTTCATCTGAGTTCCGTAAGAGTTTGGTCTCTCAGCCATACAGATCTCAAAAGCGGATCGGCAGCTAAAGCCCTAGCAAGTATTTAGTAATACCTTCTGTTTATTTATTGATTAAGGATGAGTAGGTCTGTGAAAACCTATGCCAGTCAGCCTTTCCAGAGATTTACTTATTCCAGGGAACTAATTTAATAACCTACACCGAAAGAAAAATTTTCTTTTTTCTATTAGGGATGTCTATCTTGGAAAATGAAGATTCAACAGAACTTGAAAATTGTACAGAGATACTAAATATACTGATGGAGATGTGCTAAGAAGTATATCGAATTAGAAAAAATACATCTGCCTGGAGATAAAATGTACTAGGTCTTATCATGGCCAGTAGGAATTTTCTCTTCATGTAAATACCAACGAAACAGTTCTCTGTTTCCCAAATTGTCTCCTTTTCTTTTGATTTAGTATTTATATTTGATTGGTAAATTAAATGAGCTTGTAGTTTGCCCTGATCTCGAATTGTAAAATATAAAGTCTCTGGTCAGGGATAATCTGTCCTATTTAGACCTTCCCTCAACTAATGAGTCTAGGAGAGATTTTAATGAACACCTGGTGTTTCTGTCACTCAGCATTATCTCACACCCCCTTTTTTTGTTTTTAGTTTTATCCAGAGGAGAGAGGAGTAAAATAGCACTACAACATTCTTCTAGGGAATCATTCTTTCTACTCTCTCCATAAGTGACGGTGGAGAGATTGACTCTACACTTCTACTTGGTTAAGTCATTGGCTTGCTCCAGTGTTCAGCCACAATGATTAGAGAATAATCCAGTCATCCTTTACGGGAGGGAGAGAACATTTGCTGAAGCTGGTGGGAGGTAAATGGCTTTTTTTTTTTTTTTTTTTTTTTTTCCCCTGGGGGGAGATACAAAGTGAAGATCCAGAAGAGAAGGAACCGTGATGGGTGAGCCCTCAGAGANGGGCATGCTATCTACCCAAAGGGGAGAACCTAAAACTACCAAAAGAACCAATTTTGAAGACTCAGGATAAAGTTGTTACCATGGAAGGCAGAACAGAAAGATGGAGAAGAGTAGGCCTTTGGTCATTTCATTTGAGCTCCTGGGGGAAAAAAAACTAATCTGAAATTAAATATATATATGGACTTTTTAGTTACCAATGAATAGATTTAATTTATATTTAAGTCAGTTTGCTTTAGATGTTCTGTCACTTGCTAATAACACAGCCAAAGAAATGTTACTCAACTGATAAAGAAGTGAATGTTCATTTACTGAAGAGAATAATTGTCTTTACTTATTTACATATTTAACCATCAGAGAAATTTATCACTTACAAAGTTTTGTGTATGTGTTTTTAATCAGTGGAGTGATTCTGTGTGATTGGGAAGCACAAACAGATAAAGAGTCACACCTGGGTGGGGTGTGAACCTTGTGACAGGTAGACACTTGGTTCCAATCTTTAGACATAAGGGAAATGCCACTTTGGAGTTCAGTGTTTTGTTGATTTTTTTTCCCCCCTTGGATGCCACACTTAACTGCTTTATGCTGTGAATTTCTTGCATACTGTGAAAGCCTGTTTTAGAGGCATAAGCCATGGTGCTCAAAAACTCCCTGGATGTATTTAACCTTTTAAAAAGAAATATTGGCATGCTGCTTTTCTTTGTTCACATTTGGGTACTCCTTAATAGAGGGTCAACATTGTCTGCTAAAGGCTACAGATGGCAGCTGCCTGCAATTTCCCCAATTTTCTATAATTTCCTCTGGCCTTTGCACTTCAAATGAGCTACAAGGAATTTCTTTTAAAAAATTTTTAGATAAATACTATACTTATGTTACATAATAAACTCTAAGTTATAATCTATCATCTCCCACAATAAATCCTAACATACCTATGTTGGATTTTCTGTAACATCCTCCCTACCAGGCAAGTTCCTTTCCACATTTATTTCTACTTTAGCTGGCTCTTTGTTTTGTCCTTTCCCCGTGGTACACCATTTAAAAAGGTCAATTTTAGGAACACTTTTGGTTCGAGTATTTTTCCTTTTGTCTTTGTTTTGAAAGATGAGAGTTTGCATCAAGTCTTTCAAAGAATAAGCATTTTTATTATTTCAAATCTGATTGTATGAGCCAGGCTTGAAGTCTTAGACCGTATATACATGGTTTAAAGGGAAGAAAGTCTTGGAAAGCATTCATTTGATTTTATCTAAGTGAAATTCTGGCCTAATAGTTCAGACCTTCCAAATATGTCCAATTAGTGGATCAGATTACCTGGAATGGCTCTTCTATATAAAGTTCTTTTATTCTCTTTATTCACTCCTTAATATCTAAAAATATGAATTTGGCTCTGATGCTTCACTGTAAATGTCCTCTCAAGATTACCAATCCTAAACATGGAGTCCCATCTCTAATTTTGTTTTTCATGGCACTTCTGTGCTTTACAATTGCCTTTATTTCTCAACGCAATCTTTTGCTTTAGCCATTAAATGCAGAATCCTCGGCTTTGCTTTTTCTTCTCACATCCCAAATGCAGGCATTTCAAATAGTTCCATCCTTGATCTTTATCTGTTTATTCCCTTTTCTTTTTGATCATTATCCACTTCCAAGTCCTCAAAAGTCAACTTCATGTGTAACTTCAGAATCTGTGTTCATCAGCTCCAATTACTATGCAGAGAGCCAAATCCAAACATTTCACACCTGCTTAACTTCTCCATTTAGAGGCCTCCACATTATTTCAAATTTAACCAATCCCATTTTCTTTCACTCTAAATAAGAACTTCCTCCTTAGACTGAAGAACCTGGAGTTAGTATTTATTTAGACTTCCTTTTCTTTTGAAGCCAACATCCATTCAATCAGCAAATTCTTTGTATTACATATTCAGGCTTTACTTTCTATTCCTTTCTTACAATTCTGGAACAGATCTTAATTACCTCTTGACTGATTTCTTGCAAGAATTTCTTCCTTAGGCCCCTTATGTCCAGTCTCTCCTTTTTCATGGACATGGATAGGTCAATCTTGTTCAAGCATAGCTCTGTATTTTTCAGATCTTCATCCAAACTCTACCATTGTAAATCAATACAATCACGATTTTTTTTTGAAGATTTTCTTTATTTATTTGAGAGAGAGAGTGCACAAGCGGGGGTGGGGGGGAGAGGGAGAAGCAGACCCCTGCTGAGCAGGGAGCCTGATGTAGGGCTTGATCCCAATGCCCTGGGATCATGACCTGAGCCAAAGGGAGACACTTAACTGACTGAGCCACCCAGGTGCCCCTATAATCACAATTTCTTTTTTTTTTTTTTTTAAGATTTTATTTATTTATTCATGAGAGACAGAGAGAGAGAGAGGCAGAGGAGGGAGAAGCAGGCTCCCCCTGGAGCAGGGAGGCCTATGCGGACTCAATCCCAGGGCCCTGGGATCATGACCTGAGCCGAAGGCAGATACTTAACTGACTGAGCCACCCAGGTGCCCCGACAACCACAATTTCTAACACAGCCTTTAATCACCTCTAGTACCTTTTCAGCTTTACTGCTTGCTATTCCTCCACCTGAAGAGTAAGGCTACTTCGCCATTCAGTGCCTCCCCAGTGCATACAAACCTTTACACCTAGAGTAATTCCCCGTCATCTCTATCTGTGAGAGTTCACTGTAAAGCTGCTAAAGCATCACAGCCTTCAGAAACTCTTTTTTCCCTCTTTGTCTCTGATCTCTCCCAGGAAGTGTCTTTTCTTTTTCTCGACTTTTTTTTTTTTAAGATTCATTTATTTATTTGAGTGGGGGGAGGGGCAGAAGAATGGGGAAAGGGAGAGAAGCAAACTCCCTGCTGAGTGTGGAGCCCTCAGGGCTTGATTTCAGGACCCTGAGATGAAGACATGAGCCAAAATCAAGAGTTGGATGTTTAACTGACTGAGCCACCCAGGTGCCCCCTTTTCTCGACTTTTATTAAATCCAAAATTTTGTTATTGCTATTTTTTAAGTTATTCCTTTCTATTTAAAATTCTATTTTTAAAATTTTTATTTTAAAAATTTTGTTAATTTTCACATTGTTATTATTTTTGTGTGTATTCTTGCCAAGGAAGCATATATATGTGTGTGTGTGTATATGCATATATATATATATACACACACACACCTGGTGAATAATAACTACTCAGTGCACACTATTAATATTAGTGGTGGTATTGTCCCCCCTTTCCTTTAAAGGTTTTTTCTTAAGATTTTATTTATTTATTTGACAGAGAGAGATAGCGAGAGAGGGAACACAAGCAGGGGGGAGCTGGAGAGGGAGAAGCAGACTCCCTGCTGAGCAGAGAGCCTGATGCAGGGCTGGATCCCAGGACGTCTGGATCATGACCTGAGCCAAAGACAGACACTTAACGACAAGCGCCCCTTGTTCCCCCCTTTTAATATGAAACACATAGTATAGTTGGTGGCAAAAATGACCATGACTCTCCATTTCCTCTTAAATCCATGCCCTTTGCAAGGTGCCTTTACACCTTCTCCTCAGCTGGCCCTGTGTCTTGCTTCTACAAATAGAATGCAACGGAGATGCCACTGTGCCTTGTCTTTTGGGACCTCTGCCTCCATCATATAATCAAGCCTGGCTAACCTAATGGATAATATAAAAAAAAGTCATATGACCTAATGGAGACCGAGAGATCTTTCTTTTGAGTCACCCAAGGTGGATTAAGTAGCTGCTTTTTAAATATTCAATGAAGAGACGACGGTGTGACTCAGCCCAGCTGGCAAGCATTTATTTTGAATACACAGAGTATACTGGTGTAAAGTGACTGATGTAACGTGGATATGCTTTTATTTTTCGTAAGTAATTGAGGCAACAAGCAATATAAAAAATAAAAAGTGGTCATCTTAAGCACCGACTACTCTTAAAGCCAAATGTTATCTCATGAAGCTTTTCCTTGCATGAATAAATTATGAAAATACTTACTCTAGTGAACTTTTATATAGATACTTTAATCTGACAATGAAATTCTTTACTTTTTTCCTTTGATCTAAATGAGAATTTTAATTCCTTGAATTATGTTAGCCAAATACACCTGCCCAGTGTTCTTTCTGTAACAATAACCACCACACTGAAAAGTTAGGTGTATTTATTCTTGATAAATTTGACGATCCCTTTGAAAAGTCCTCCCATTTTTATTTAGTCAGATTGAATAAGTTTGGAGTAAAACTTACTTTGGTTCTTTGAAAAATAGTCTGGGGTAAAAATATGGGTAAGTTTAACTAGCACCTCCTGTAACGTTAAAATTTTTTTTTTCTTCCTGGGACTGTGTCTAGAGCCATTCAGAATGGTGCCGTGTTTGACATACCACCACAGGCTGTCCTACAGCAGTCTAACAAAACCAGCTGTCAGAACCAGGGCCAGTCGTGGTGTCCCTAAGGCTGAGTGCCAAGTCCCTGTCCACACTCCCGTCACTGCCCTCTATGCTCAGTCCAGGGTTTTTCCAGAGTTTGGTGCCAAGGCTGCCAAGGTGTTGGCAGAAGGCGGGTCTGGGGAGCATGACAAGGTGTCCTCACAAACAAGATTCCTCGGCAACATCTGTGCAGTCCAAATGAGAGCAAGGTCGGGTGGCTTCTCCAGAGTGCCTGCTTGTGCATTGGGGCTCCCCGGGGCAGGATGTCCGAGTCCCACACTGCACCCCTGTGTGCCCAGAACACCTGGGAACCTGCTTGCCAGACAAAGCCTTCTTGTTCCCCAATCTCAACCAAAACCTTTACCAGCAAGTTTCCTGTTATGTCCCAGCTCAGGAAGGCCACGGCCTTTGGTTGACATTGCCTTTCCATTTGGCAAAAGCAGTTCATCCTCCTGTCTCCGTGGCCCCAGCAGACCTTGCTGCCCGCTGGGCACCACAGTGCTTTCCCTGTCTTTCAATGTCAGCTGGGACTCTCTGGAAAGGTGGCCTCAGGACAAGTGTGGGCAGAGAGTGCAAGGCAGTGGACAGTTGAGAAAGATGCTTCCAAGGAGAACCTTATGTTGCAGTCAGATATCATCTTCCTCCAGAGTCTAGAGTGTAATTGTTAGATTTTTGTTAGTTTTGCATTTATGGAAGGAAAATACAAAATTCTTATTCTTTCCATAAGAAACAAACAAAAAAAAAAACCCAAAAAAACAAAAAAAAACCCCAAAAAACAGGCTGTCTCGAATCCCTAGTAATAGAGTTGTTTACCTTTATACCAAGAAGGTTCTGAGAAGCATCAAAATCCACATGTGGCCCGTGCCCAGGCCAACTTAGTGGAGTTCATGCCGTGAGACCTAAAGTTTTCCTGAGGTTGTCTAAAAAAACATGTCAGCGGAGCCTTTGGTGGTTCCATGTGTGCTGTATGTGTCTCTGCCAAGGTCAGGCATGCTTTCCTTACTAAAAAGCAGAAAACGGCTGTGAGAGATTTGAAGGCATAAGCACAGTCAGAAAGCTAAATTTAAAAATGAAGATTTTTTTTGAGTAATGGAAAAATCAAGTGGCAAAAAAAAAAAAAAGTTTTATACTCATCCCTTAGAATGAGACAAAGTAAATGAGTATTATTTGAATAAAAGGATGGAAACTAAATGGAAAACGAGTTTAACTCTGACAAACACCTGGAGAACTGAAGAAGCATTTGTTTATTAAATTTCCAGACAAGACATTTTTTTTTGCATGTAGAAAATATAGAGCATTTCCTACTCTAAATAAACATGCTTCCTAATTTAGCATAAACTTCCTCATACTAATTAAGAAACTTTAAATATTATTTGTTGTGGTCAATGAATGACATGGTTTTATCCACCTTGTTTTCCCACCAGAAATATATGTACGACATCCGGACACTGTTAGGGAATACATTTTCACTGAGGTTCCCATGGTCTGCATCACCTATTGTTTAAAACACAATAAACTGGCAGGGAGTGAATCTATAATAAAACCAGCAACAGTTGCTTGGCACCTGGAAATACATGATGTGATACAATTACTAAGTATTTTGCAGGGCAAACTGTCACTCTTACACAAGCCTTACGACTGTTAGTGACTAGCACAGGTGTACCACTATTTCTAACTCAATGTCCTTTACTGATAGGAGCCAGACACAGTTTAACACTCACTATGAACCAAATATTTCTTTTTCTTTTCTTTTTTTTTTTTTTAAGATTTTATTTATTTATTTGACAGAGAGACAGCAAGAGAGGGAACACAAGCAGGGGGAGTGTGAGTGGGAGAAGCAGGCCTCCTGCTGAGCAGGGAGCCCGATGCGGGGCTTGATCCCAGGACTGGGATCATGACCAGAGCCTAAGGCAGACGCTTAACGACTGAGCCACCCAGGCGCCCGAACCAAATGTTTCTGTATCATCCTTCAAGGGACTAACAAATGGTCTTCTACTCTCATATCCAATGAAAAGATATTCTGAGGACTTAATGATGCTATGCCACTTTCCCTCTTTCAAAAGTATGCACGAACATAATGCAGTTTCTTCCAAAGGGATCCGTAGGAAAAAAAAAAACAATTAAACTTACATCAGGAAACTAGAGTTATTATTATTAGACTCTAATATCTACTCGTGAACCAAAAAAAAAACATATTTAAAAAATATTTTCAACTTTTTGTGACTAGGCTTTCCATCTTTACGATCACTGGCCTACTTAAAAAAAACTATTAGGATTAATAAATGGTATCTGTAGGATTTGTGGGGGTGGAAAATACACTGAATAAAATGCTTTCAATTTCTATTGTCTCCAAATACTCAATTTTATGCCTTACTTCTCTCTTTTAAGTAGAATAATCAAATCTTAATTCTTCAATGAAGCATTAAAACATTTTCACAGTCAATTTTATTTCAGAATACAATTAGTTTTTAGTTTATCCACCTAAGCTATTTAAATAGCTAACTGATTAGCAAAAGTATCACAGATTACATTTAACTAAATTCAAATGGAAGTTGAACTTAATACTTGGCTCAGTGGCCAAAATTAACTTAAAAATACTATACAAAGTATACACGTACAATTAGAGGGAAGGACCTCATTAAATTAAACAAAACGACAAGAACAACATACTCTTAATGAGAACAGCACACAATTGAATCAAAATAGGAAAGAGAAATTGAAATTAACCTTGAAAGGTTTAGATTTTATCATTAGGTTCACTTTTATTACAGGACAATCAATGATTTTTCATTTTCAAAAGTGTCTACTACCCACAAAATAAGTTTTCAATTTACAAATATAAGTACTTTACATAGAAAATGTGGAACTTAAGTTGAGAAAACTTTATAGTAATCTCAAAGGCTTCTCATTTCAGAAATGTGATTTATTTCCTGGTCTATTTCCTACCTACATCATGGACACCGTGAGTCATTGTTTCTCCAAACTACGTTTTTTCCCCTTCAATGAATAATATTTCCAGTATAAATCTGATTGACCTTCTCACTTTATGTCTTTCTTCCTTCCTTTTTTTCTAACTTGAATTATTTAAAATATTTATTTTGAGTCTCTGGGTCATCCTGAATATGGCCATAGGCCATATGGGAAATAGCTTTCTCTTCTGTGTAATATGACTAACATAAGCAGCAGTTAACGTAATAAGTAGCTATCATAATGCTTGATAATCAGAGACTTAAGAAAAGTGATGGTTAGGCAAATCCATTCTGGAATCAGAATATTTGGGTTCAAATCTCAGCTCTGAAACTTACTAGTTGTGTGGTCTTGGGAAAGTTGAATGAACTTTCCGAGTTTTTATTTTATCTGGTTAAAGGGAACAATATTAATATTGGCCTAACTTACACTTACTGGTGAGGGAATCACAGCCTTTCTGGAAACTAAGCATCAGAAAGAAGAGCTAAGACAGAAAAATACATTATTGTAATAGGGAACTATTAATTACATTTTAAAACAAATTAGTATAGTTAAAAAAATTAATGCACCAAACTTGCAATTTACATGTATTACAAGTCTAGAAAAGAAGAAAATCTATGTTTGATCCATTTTATATATACTGACAAATATTTCTATTATGTTTGTTGCATGAGTATCTGTGTTCCCTTTTCTTTTTTTTTTTTTAAGGTTCTGTTCATTTATTTGAAAATGAGAGAGAGCAGGAGTGCAGTCTGCGGGAGGGCTGCTGGCGGATGTGGTGGGGGAGGGGCAGAGGGAGAGGGAGAAGCATAGATTCCCAGCTGAGCAAGAAGCCAGATGCTGGGCTTGTCCCAGGACCCTGGGATCATGAGCAGAGCTGAAGGCAGACACTTAACCAACTGAGCCACCCAGGTGCCCTCTGTGTTCCCTTTTTTAAGAACACCTTTGTGGCAAGAAGATTAAAAAAAAACCAAAGATACTAATATTTGCATTAAACCCCATAGGAAATATAAATATGTAAATGGAATTTTAGCAATTTGTTTTCCATGTCTTTCTTCTATCTAGCATTCCTAAAGTAAATTAACTCAGTTACATAAAAAACAGTGAGTATCTTTACTTTTTTAAGTGCTTGTTTCCTTTGTGAAGATAAATTCCATAGGTAATTTTTTTCAACTTAAAAAATGAAAATACAGGTAAGCAATACTGAAGAAAGTACTACCACAGTTCCTAGCACCCTCGGATGACTACTCCTAACAATCAGGCGTATCTACTGTACGTATGTTTTATATTAGTGGGATCCAAATATACATTCTGTAGTCTGGCAATTCCTTTGCCTAGCACAACGCGAGGCCTATAGTAGAGGCATAATAAATATTTTAGTGAGTGAGTGAGTGAACAATTGAATCCTAATAAGAAGCAGAGGAAGATTCTTTTAGAAATATTTGATCAAGTTTATTAAAAAAGCAGGATTCTCACCGGCATTATTTTACATACCCAAATCCATTTGGTAGAGAAATGCATATTTACTACAGTACCCTCTGCATTCAAAGAACAAAAGATACCTCTCCATTTATATATATGTCATTTCTATTTCACAGTGGTGGTTTTCATGTTCTTCAAATATATTTTAGGAATATTGATTTTTTAATTGAAGTTATGAAGGAATATATGGTTATAATAATAACAATAGTGGTTATTTTGCCTTCATAGAAGTATTTCTGGCATTTTATTATACAGTGTGATGTTGGTTTCAGGAAGATATTATTTAATGTACTAATAAAGAATATTTACTCACATTTTACTATGGATTTTTACAAAGAATTATTTTTTCTGGTTAATCAAGATGACCATTTTCCCTCTTCTTTGATCTATTAATGGGATAAATTCAATGAATCAATTCCTTTATGTTAAATCATTTTAGCAATCTTGGAAGTAGTTAAAAATAATTACTTCCTGATATTTTGCTTAAGAACTTGGTATTATTTATAAGTGATAAAGTTCTTTGGTTTTCATTTTTCTTTGTGATCTCTCTCAGGTTTTGGCAGCAAGTTTATTCTAGCTTCAAAAAATGAATTGGAAAACTCTCCATTTAACTTTATGATCCAGAAGAAAAAATTAAATAGCATACATACAAGGATTGAAAGCTCTACTTGAAAGACGAGATAGGGCTCCTGAGTAGAATAATCTGGATCTGTTGCCTTATTCTGTAGTAGACTTAAAATACATATATAAACTTTTAATTTTGAGATAATTGTGGATTCACATGAATTTGTAAATGATATACAGATATCCCGTGTACTATTTATGCAGTTTTCCCACTGGTACCATCTTGCAAAACTATAGCTCAATATCACTACCAGTATATTGGCATTGCTATAGTCAAGATACAGACCATTGCCATTACTTTAGGGATCACTCATCACTCATATTACCCTTTATAGCCACACCCACTTCCCTTCTTTCCCCACCTTCTTAACTCCTACCAACCACTAATATGTTTTACATTTCTATAATTTTGTCATGTTAAGAAGTTATATAAATGGACTCACATGGTTTGTTACCATTTGGAATTTTTTTTTTCTTCTTCTCACTATAATTCTCTGGAGATTCTCTTAATAACAATCCTAGTTCCTTTGTCTTTCCATATAAATTTTAGAATAGTCTTGCTTACTCTAAATAATCTAGCTACAAAAAATCCTACTGGGGTTTTCACAGGAACTGTATTAAACTTAAATATTTATTTAGGGATAATTGGCATGCTTACTATGTTGTCTTCTAATCCATGTAACACAGTATCTTTCCCCACTTATTTAGAAATTTGATTTCTTTCATCAGTGTTTTGTAGTTCTCAGCATACAAATTTTATATATGTTTTGTTGATTTGCACTTAAGTGTTTCATTACAAATGACACTGTATTTTAAGTTTTGATGTCCGCATGTTCATTGGTAGTATATAGAAATACAATTGATTTTGGGAAGTTTACCTTGCATCCTGTGACCTTGCTGAACTTATTTATTATCAAGGAATTTTTTTGTAGACTCTGAGATTTTCTGCATAGAAATTATGTCACTTACAAATAGAGAGAGTTTTAGTTCTTCCTTTTCAATCTGTGTGCCTTTTATTTCTTCTTGCATCATTGCACTGGCTATAACTTCCAATATGCTGCATTGATTTAAGGTGGTGAGACCAGAAGTCCTTGAATTTTTCCAATCTTTGGGTGAAAGCCTTCAATCTTTCATCGCTAAGGATAACGTTAGCTGTAGGTTTTTGTAGGTGATCTCTATCAAGCTGAAGAAGTCTACCTCTATTTCTAGAATCAGAAAGATTCCTATCTTTCTGAGAGTTTTTATCATGAATGGGTGTTAAATTTTGTCAAATGCTGTTGACTCATCAGTTGACATGATTGTGAGACTTTTCTATTTAGCCTGTTAATATGATGGGTTATAATGATTGCTTTTCAAATATTAACCCAGTCTAACATGCCTGGAATAAATCCCATTTGGCCATGGTGTATAATACTTTTTGTTGTTATGTTGCTGAATTCTATTTGCTAACATTTTATTTTTTATTTTTATTTTTTATTTTCAAAGATTTTATTTATTTATGAGAGAGAGAGCGCGAGTTGGGGAGGGGCAGAGGGCACAGGACAGGCAAACTCCCAGCTGAGTGCAGAGTACCTCATGAGTCAATCCCAGGACCCTGATATCTTAACCTGAGCCAAGTCAAACACTTAACTGACTGAACCATCCAGGCACCCTGGTAATATTTTATTAAGGAGTTTTGCATTTGTATCTATAAGGTTTATTGGTCCATAGTTCTGTTTTTCTTTTTTTTTTCCTTATATTTTCTCTGTTATATTTTGGTATCAGGGTAATACTAGATTCATAAAATAAATTAGAAATTATTCTCTCCTCTTGTACTTTTTTTTTTTTTTGCAAGAGATTCTGTAGAAATTCTGTTATTTTTCTTTAAATGTTTGGTAGAATTTCCCAGTGAAACCATCTTGACCTGGCATTTCTTTTTTGAGAGTTTTAAAATTATAAATTCAATTGTGGTAATTTATATTTTTGAATAAAAGGTTTTTTTGTTTTTTTAAATCTAAGCTGACAAATTTATATGTGCACTGTTGTTCATAGCATTCTTAACCTGAGCCAAGTCAAACACTTAACTGACTGAACCATCCAGGCACCCTGGTAATATTTTATTAAGGAGTTTTGCATTTGTATCTATAAGGTTTATTGGTCCATAGTTCTGTTTTTCTTTTTTTTTCCTTTATATTTTCTCTGTTATATTTTGGTATCAGGGTAATACTAGATTCATAAAATAAATTAGAAATTATTCTCTCCTCTTGTACTTTTTTTTTTTTTTTGCAAGAGATTCTGTAGAAATGCTGTTATTTTTCTTTAAATGTTTGGTAGAATTTCCCAGTGAAACCATCTTGACCTGGCATTTCTTTTTTGAGAGTTTTAAAATTATAAATTCAATTGTGGTAATTTATATTTTTGAATAAACGGTTTTTTTGTTTTTTTAAATCTAAGCTGACAAATTTATATGTGCACTGTTGTTCATAGCATTCCCTAATTACCCTTTTGTTATTTGCAAGCTGTATAGTAATATCTCCTGTTTAGTTCCTAATATTGACAATTCATGTCTTTTCTTTTGTTAGTTTTGCTAGATATTTGTCAATTTTATTGACTTTTTCAGAGACAGCTATTGTTTCGTTGACAGTCTTTGTTGTTTTTCTGTTTTCATTTTTATTTACTTCTCTCTTCTTTATTATTTCCTTCCTTCTGCTTATTTCAATCTTCTTTCTCTAGGTTCTTGAGGTGGAAGTTTAAATTATTGATTAGAGACTTTTTTCCCCCTCTTTTCTAGCATAAGCAGTTAGTGCCATAAATTGCCCTCTCAATACTTTTCAGCTGGATCTCATAAATTTTGACAGGTTGTGCTTTCATTTTCATTTCTTGATTTCCCTTTAGATTTCCTTATGACCCATAGATTATTTAGAACTGTGTTGGTTAGTTTCTAGTTGGAGCTTTTCCTGTTATCTTTCTCTTATTGACTTCTAATTAGCTTTCAGTTTCTTGAGTTTTTAAAAATATGTTAAATGGTAATAATAATAGTACTTACAGTGTTGTTGTGAGGATTAGTTAACACTTAATGCCTGGTACATAAATACTTAATACATTTTGTTATTTATTTTTTTTAAAGATTTTATCTATTTGAGAGAGAGAGAGAGAGAGAGGGAGGGAGAGCACAGAGAGAGAATGAGAGGGAGAAGCAGACTCCCCACTGAGCAGAAAGCCTGATGTGGGACTCCATACTAGGACCCTGAGATCATGACCTGAGCTGAAGGCAAACACTTAACCAACTGAGCCGCCCAGGTACCCGTTACTGTTATTTTTAATAATAAAGATTTTATACATGCTGCTTCAGAGAATAGAAAAAAAAAAAGAGAAAGCCCTCTAGTTTATTCACTAAGGATGTTTTTAACTTTGATGCCAAAACTGGCAAAGAGTACATGAAATTAAAATTATATACCTAGGCATTTACAAGCATAGATAACAAAAATTCTAAAGAAATTATTTTCAAATTGTTTCAGTGTGTATTAAATAATAATAATAATATTTCAGGAGGAAAACAGTTTTCAAAATAAAAAAAAAATCTACCAAGGAAATGCACCACAACACTGATTAAATTAAAAAAGAATATTGTCTTAATAGATGTAGAAGCATTTAATGAAATTCAGCAATCAGTCCTTAAAAAAAACAAGCCAACAGCATAAAAGTAAAAAATAAATTCCTAAACCTGATTAGGAGTCTTTATCAAAAACTCAACAAGAAATAATTCATATGGTAGTGTAACAGTTTCATTAAAGTCAGAAAGACAAAAACATTTTGATTCTTCAACACTACACTAGAAAGCTTAGATGATGAAAAAATGAAACGTGAAGAATAAAAATTAGAGAAGAAGGAGCAAAACTGTTAGTAAATGATGGAGTATATGAATAAACATAAGATTTTATAGGGAGGCTCTTCAAACTTTAAAAGAATGCTGTGTTGTGATTGTATTAAATATCAATGTATAAAAATCAATAGTTCCTTTTATATGAGGCAGAGTAAATTAGAAAAGAAGAGGAGAATAAATAAACACAATGAAAACACAATAAACACAAAAATATAAACATGATAAAAGCTTTTTTGAACTTTGGGAGGATAATTCAAAAACTACTGATAGGGGCGCCTGGGTGGCTCAGTTGGAAGCGTCTGCGTTCAGCTCAGTTCATGATCCCAGAGTCCTGGGATTGAGTCCCAGCATTGGGCTCCCTGGTCAGTGGGGAGTCAGTTTCTCCCTCTCTGTCTGCCTCCCCACCCCCGCTCATGCTCTCTCTCGCTTGCTATTTCAAATAAATTAATAAAATCTTAAAAAAAAAACTGATAAACATACATGGAGAGAAATACAAAGACAGAAGCAAAATGACAGAGATGTGTTTGCAAGCACAAAAGATATGTGATATGTAATGCTGAGAAAGGCAATCAACAAAAGTAACAAAATTTGATTTACTGCCAATTAAATGCAACCTGGAAAAAAAAAAACTATATTTGTTTTAGGATTTCTTTGTAAAATTACTCATTCACTCATGCATTCATTTGATCAGTAATTTTGATTCCCAATCATGCACATGCCTATTAGGCACTATTATAATTGCATATATATATAGTATACTCTAATATGCTCTGTGCTGAATTGGTCAGGAACACAGAGAAAAGAGATTTTTAGAGTAATCCTGGTTAATACAGAATTGATGAGGCAGCCGTTGGATTAAATTTCTTCTGCCCAATGAAGGGATACATATGACTCTGGAAAAATCTGAATCCCTTTTACCTGGAAATGCTTGTTCCAGAAAAATTTAATAATTTAAGGTAACAGACATTAAAATGTTTTTCCTTTAAGAATCTCCAGTATTTTGAGAAGCAGACATCGATAACTCATATTAGTCACTTCATTGGTATCAGCCGGTTTGTGAACCAGGCTCATTTCCATCCCTTTTACTACCGGATTATGGTCTAGGTCAGGGATCATTGGTCATATAAAGAAAAAGCAAATGTGGATATTTAGAATGCAAACCTTAGCATTTCCCATTCTGGTAAACTCAGTGGGTGATATTGCTAGTCTTGAGCCAAAATGCAGGGACTTGCTTCCAAATAGCTTGCCCGAAAATAAAGATAATAGAGGAGCTATTTTCTTTGGTTTCCTTTCACAATTGCTTTGGGTTTTTTGTTTGTTTGGATAAAAACACCAAGGATCATTCTATCATTTGGTTAAAACATACTTCTTGCAGAATCCCTTCCTTCCCCAGATGCAGAAAACAACCCTAAGTTAGTGGAATAAACCTAAGAAAAAAAGGAACTTTTGTCACCTCTTTGTAGGGTTGAGGTCTGTGTGAAGCTCATATTCCAGAGGTGTATTCATTCCGTTTGTTTTTGTTTGTTTAAATATTTTTTTAATTTAAATTCAATTAGCCGACATATAGTAGATCATTTGTTTCAGAGGTAGAGTTCAGTAATTCGTCAGTTGTGTATAACACCCAGTGCTCATCACATCAAGTGCCCTCCTTAATGCCCAGCACCCAATTACCCCATCCCCCCACCCACTTACCCTCCAGCAACCATCAGTTTGTTTCCTAGAGTCAAGAATCTCTCATTCAGTTCTACAAAGTAGACACTTCCACAAATTTCTTCTGAAACTCTTGATATTTCTGATAAATGAAGTTACTATTGACTCATTGTTTGTAGGTAGTCAAAAGTATGGCTTTTTCCTAGTAGCTTCACAAGGATTCATTTACATTTCCATCTTGGTTTTAAATTGTTTTCCCATCTGATAGTTCTTCAAATATTTACAGCAGCCTTGTGAGATGGGTAAAGCAAGTATTTTTTTTTTGAAGATTTTATTTATTTATTTGACAGAGAGACAGCGAGAGAGGGAACACAAGCAAGGGGAGTGTGAGAGGGAGAAGCAAGCTTCTGGCTGAGCAGGGAGCCTGATGCGGTTCTCCATCCCAGGACCCTGGGATCATGACCTGAGCTGAAGGCAGATGCTTAATGGCTGAGCCACCCAGGTGCTCCAGGTAAAGCAAGTATTATCACTCTTAATTTACACATGAAGAAACAAAATCTTACAGAGATTTTCTGTATTTTCAGTGCAATTTTCAGTAGAACTGAGTCTTCTGGCTCTTCCTCTAGTGTTATCTTACTAAATTCAGTTACCTAAACACTTACTAGTTAACACTTTTACTGTCCACTTTGGCCAAACTCCACTGCAGGAACTGTTTCCTCTCAAGTTTGATTGTCAATGTTTACAAGTATTAGAAATATTTCTAGTGATAACAACTTCTGGTATTAATTGTGAAAAGAATATCCTTGTTTTATTTCTTAGTTTTAAAAACTGGTCTGTATTATGATTACAGCTCACTCAGGCATCAGTTTTGATAATGCACTTACCCCACGTTCATGCAGATATAAATAACAATATTTCTGATATTGAAAGCAGTGAAGTCAATATTTGACAGCAAACATTTCAAACTTTTTTACTTAATGTGGATGGATTTAGAGCTTACAAGGTGCTAGTTACACTTTTGATTGTAGCTTACAAGCTACTTTAAAAATTATGAATCCACCATATGTTAGAAGCTTACAACTTCCATCCACCAATATGTTCTAAGATGTTTGTATTCTTTCTCCAGGTATTTAATATGATTGGTCTCTTTCTAAATAAACATTAAAAAAAGTACTTTTTTTTTTTTTTTGCTGCAAACATATACCGTAATATTTGTTCTATGACATATAGCAGATGGTCATTGATTTTCTTTGTTTCTTTTCTGGTAACTTTTATTTCCTCTGAGTGCAAGGAAGTAACACAAGAAGAGGATCATAGGGAGGCAGTAATGAATTCAGCACCACTGTTCCGTGTTGCCAAGTGCTTCTCAGACCATTGTTCATATCCCAAATAACAATTTTAGTGTTCATAGACATAAGAATTCTCCCTCCAACATATTTATCCCATTATTCCACAGCATTTCTTGAAAGACTTCCTTTTCACCACTGAATGACCACAGCACCTTTGTCAAAGATCAATTGACCATGGATATGTGGTCATATCCTATTTCTGTTCTACTGATATATTTTTCCATCATTAGGCCAATACTAGACCCTCTAGGTTACTGTAGTTTTATTTTTGGCTTGAAGTCAGATAACGTAACTCTTCCCACTTTTCTTTTCCAAAGTTGTTTTGGCTACTCCAGCACTTTCAGATTTCCACATTAACTTTAGAATCTCATTATTTTCTAAAAAAAAAAAAAACATTCACTCTGATCTTATTCAGAGTATGTTGAACCTATAGATCAATTTGTAAACAATTGACACTAACAATATTGAGTCTTCTAATCCAGTAACATGATATATACTCATTTATTTAAACTTCTTCATTTTATTTCAGTGTATTTTATATTTTTAGTGTAAAGTTCTTGCTCATTTTTGTTATTTTTTTTAAAGTTAAGGATATGTTATAAATAATTTTGTATATATTGTACTGCATATTTTTTTAGATTTAATTTTTCCAATTGTTTGCTGCTAGTATATAGAAATACAATTAATTGAATTTTGTATATTGACCTTGTATTTTGCAGACTTGCTAAATTAACTTATTAGTCTTGAGAGTTTTGTAGATTATTTTGTATTTTCTAAGTAAAGTAATTGTTGTCTGTGAATAAAAATCATTTTAACTTTCCTGTTCTTTTATTTTTTCCTTTTCATTTTCTTGGTCTTGCCTTAAAGCCCTGGCTAGTACTTCCAATATCATGTTTAATAAAATTCATGTTTAGGGGCAGCTGGCACAGTTGGTTAAGCATCTGACTCTTGGTTTCTGCTCAGGTTGTGATATCAGGGTTGTGAGATCGATCCACGGGTCATACTCTGTGCTTAGCACAGATTCTGCTTGGGATTCTCTCTCTTCTATATTTTATAAAAACTCCTCACTTTTTTTGCTTCCATTCATTCTTTTGTTGTCCTTTCAATATGGAGAATTAAATTTATATATTTATCACCAGTCTTTATATTATATTAAGACTGGAAAAAGTTGTTTCTAAATATCCCCACTCATTAGTTGCTATGGTATAGCTTAAAAAAATTTAAAAGATCAATATTTTAGGAAGGAAAAGGCAAAAAGCAAATCAGATACAAAGGCTAAATAGGCTTTTAGTGTTAAAAGTAAAATCACTTAAAAACATGTATATTAAAGGAGCTCTAAGTTTTATAATCATGATATGAAATCCAAGGAAGAGTTTAATCTTAATTTTCATTATAGAGAAACAATGGATTTTCACCTAATTAGTATTTAAAGGAATTTCAAGTTCTGAGCATAATCAGTATTTAATTTACTAGTAAACTTGCAACTTTGTGAAGGATTGTTTAGAATAAATAGTCAAGAAGTTATGTGTTGTCACCTATCCTACTTCGGGACGTGTCACAGATATTTCTGGAGTCTAAGTCAAATTTTACTTTTAGGGCATTTCACAAAGACCAAAGATGATCTGAGAATCTTAAACATAATTTTGAAACTCATGTTTTTTCTACTAAAGCTCATTCTTTCTAATTATTCTGTATTATTCATCTTCTTATTTTTCCATACCTGTTTTTTTTCTTTCTTTCGTTACTGAGTTAGCGTATGTTTTACAAATGGATCAGGTTGAAAACAATATACTGGAGAGGAGATTGGGTTGGATGACTTCTGAGATTCTTTGATAAGAGTTCAATTTCAAATTCAAAAAGTTTTTTTACAAAGATAAACTGATTAATGTAGCAGCAGCTACATGAATGTATATTCCTCCGTGGTGAAAAAGACAAAGGATTTGATAAAATACTTTGTAGTATAAATCATGGATAGGTAGATAAATAAAGAGATAGATAGAGATATAAAGTTAAAACTGTTATTGATGCCAACATCACTTTTTTTTTCACACTTATTTGCCATTACATAGAAGGAATGAACAAAGGATCCAGGAACACTTTCTCTTTCTCTTTTTCTTTTTTTTTTTTAAGATTTTATTTATTTATTTGAGAGAGAGCAAGAAAGAGAAAGCATGAGAGTGAGAGTGAGAGAGAGAGAGCGTAAGCAGGGAGGAGAGACAGAGGGAGAGGGAGAAGCAGACTCCCCACTGAGCGGGAAACCTGATGCAGGACTCAATTCCAGGAGCTAAAGACAGACACTTAACCAACTGAGTCACCCAGACACCCCCAGAAACACTTCCAACTAACACCATTGATAGCTTCTATCTTACTGGTTCATCATTACCATCTATTATGATACAATAATCATACTGCTACCTAGTAGTAGTTAGGTTTAATTCTTAATTTAGGAACAAAAAAAGTTGGAAAATGGCTCTAGAATAAGAGTATCACCCGCAAAAAAATTGAATCAGTAATCAAAAAACTTCCAACAGACAAAATTCCAGGACCAGATGGCTTCACAGGTAAATTCCACCAAACATTTAAAGAAGACTTAATACCAATCTTTCTCAAACTATTCTAAAACAAATACAAGAGGAAGTAAAGTTTCCAAATCCATTCTATGAGGCCAGCATTACCCTGATACCAAAACCAGATAAAGATACTGAAAACAACAACAACAACAACAACAACAACACACAAAAAACACTAGAGGTCAATATCTCTGATGACCACAGATGCAAAAATCCTCAACAAAATATTAGCAAACAAAATTCAACAAAATGTTTTAAAAAATCATTCACCACAATCAAGTAGAATTTACTCCTGGGATGCAAGTGTGGCTCAATATTCACAAATTAATCATTGTGATACATCACATCAACAAGAGAAAGAATAAAAACCATATGATCATTTCAACAGATGCAGAAAAAGCATTTGACAAAGCATGATATCCACTCATGATAAAAAAAAAAAACCCTCAGCAAAATAGGTTTAGAGGGAACATACCTCAAAATAATAAAGTCTACATATGAAAAATTCACAACTAACATCATACTCAATGGGGACTAACTGAGAACTTTTCCCCTAAGATCAGGAAGAAGACAAAGATGTCCACTCTCACCACTTTTATTCAACATAGTATTGGAAGTCCTGGCCACAAAAATCAAACAAGAAGTACAACACCCAAACAAATGGAACATCATGTATCTATAACAGGCTGATGGAGAAGTGTAGTTTTTCTTATTGATTCATTCAAACTTTTTGTATAGTAGGGATATATATTAAGTGTCTTATTTGTGAAAACTCGTTTCCCCACTTGTTGCTGGATGGCAATAGTTCCTAGTAAGTAATGGAACACGACACTGAGATAACTGTGGTGATTAAATTACTTGGTGCTTTAAAATGTTACCAATGGAAGATAACAGTATGCTTCATTTATGTCTTTAAACCTTATAGAGTAATAATGTTAACTGAAAGATAAGAACTGGAGAAATGAAACAAAACTATTTACTCCCTTTATAAGAGAGGAAAATGGAATACATCTAGAGCTAAAAGGGAAGTATAGGACCAATAATACGAAGATCCAATAATTTATTTTCTTGATTTCAGGGTCTAGTAACTTACACATTCTGAAATCTGTTCTCTACTGACTTTTTCATTATTATTTTTCCTTTATATACAATCCTTTCCTTTATATATAAACTATTTCTTGTTTCAGTTTTTTATTAACATCTGGTGTGTCTTCCTCATTACCCTTTCTTTCCTTGAAAAAAAATTTTTAAAGATCTATTTATCTATTTGAGAGATAGGGAGAGTGAGAATATGGGGGGAAGGGGCAGAAAGAGAGGGAGAGAGAGTCCCAAGCAGACTCCACACTGAGCACAGAGCCCATGACACGGAGATCACAAGGCAAAACCAAGTCAAATGCTCAACTGACAGTGCCACCCAGGTGTCCCCTTTGAAATTTCAATGAACTTTCCTTTTAAGCAGTCACCTTTTTTTTTTTTTTAAATTCTGATTGTGCTTTTGAAAGACTAAACTTTATTCCCCCTTTGTAGCACTATATCTACATGGCAAACATTCTTTTTCAACAATGAATTAAGTAGAATTTTAGATTGAGCTATATGAGGTGGCCATTTTTAAGGTAAATAATCATAATACATTAGCAACTTCACATATGGTTTAACCTAACACATTTGTTGTATTTCATAGCAATATCGTATAGCAGTAACATCCTTTCCCCAACTTAAAAAAATCCAAATCCTCTTTTCTAGTTGGCCATAATGTTTAATGATGACCTCACACTGTGTAAGGAATAAATCAAGTAAATTTTCAAGCAATGTAACTTTTACTAGGGTCTGGAGTGTCTTAGGAAACACCTGCTTTGATCTCATATGTGATACAAACAGAAATTGAAGTACTGAATGCTAATTTAGCCTCTCATGGAAAGAAGGTTCTACAAATATATCCATTCTGTACAGACTCAGAATTTTAGAACAGAAAGGGACCTTAATGGTCATCAATTCCAATGTCAATCTTTCACAAATAGGGCACAATTCCAATAGGTGGGAGTGGTCATTGAAAAACTGAGGTTATTCAGTTAGTTGGTGGCAACATTGAAGCTGGATCCTGCCTGTTGATCTGCATGGCTTTTCATTACATCCAACTCTCTTCATCTGTTTGCTAAATCTATTAACTGGATATGTCTGTGCTATAGCTTGTGTCCATTTATAGTGTTAGTTATTCATAATAATCTGGCGATTTACTTCAGTGACATAACCTGTTTATTTTAATTAAAAATGGTTAGATTTATTCTAGTCAACTAAAGGACAGAAGGACGTCAGATTCTAACTCCACTGGTTTTTCACAATGACCCTCTCAAACTCTACCTACCTCCTTCACAATATGCCATTATTTTATATCCTGATTTTATAGTCAATAGTATCTACTTTTAAATATTTAATAACGTCTATCTGTTTATATAAATTCTTTTTTTTCCTGATAGCTATTTCACCAATTCTTCAAGATCTACATCAGTACTATTTACTTCCAAGAAACATTATAGCTCATAGAGATCTTAGTCCTCCTTTCAACTCAGAGAACAATTAGTGTGTGTTTGTGTGTCTGTAATCAGTGAATTATTCAGTTAGTACACTGGAATTACTGCATTATTTTTTCTTAACTTTTATATATTTATAGTTATTTCCATAAAGAGTATAGATTGTGACCTCCTTGGCCATGGACTTAGTTATATATTTTAAAGTGTTTTTTTATATATTGAGTTGGAGATATATTCATGTTGATTAGTAAGCCACAATTCAATCTAACCAAATCACATTTTCATACCTATCTCACCCACAATCCCATTCTATTATTGAAATATAAAAAAAAAAAATCAATTAAAGCTACTTTAAGTTAACCATTTTTATTTATTCAGTTTTTCTGGGTGGGTTTTGGGCTTGAAGGTACATAACCATTTCCTCATGGGGTAGAAGATAAACAGCCTGAGGCTGAGAACAAGGGAACAGAACTTCATCAAGGACTTCTTCACTGTAAGAGAGAACAGTAGATGAACAGTAGGGATGAAAAATACATTTTCTATGACTTGATTTATTGATTGCTGATAAGGTCATGAGAGTTTCAAGGAGTTCAGAATGAGGAAGTATTCACGATAACCTCCAAGATGTTAACTGTGCATAGGGACATGCTTAGAGAAAGAACAAAAACCCTATTTCTTCATCTTGGTAGCAGATAAACTCAATATTCATTCATTCAACAAATATTTTTGAGCCTCTAATTTTTTTCTTCTACATTCCCTGAGTTTCTTCCCTTTTACTCTGAGAGATGTATTTTTGGATGACTCTATTTGAAATTTGTTTTTTAGAAAGAAAAAAGAAAAATTTAGTTTTTGTGATCATTTATTCTGTCTTGCTTTTTAGGAGATTCTCTTTCTTGTAAACACTGATATATCTTCAAAGTCGTATTTCAAACTTTCAACACCATTCTATCATCCTGTCCCCAGTATCATTTATTTTTATTTAGTTCTCTTGAGAATGTTTTTCACTCAAGTTTCTAAGGCTGCATCAGCTTCCACGTTTTTATACATATATTCTTGTCAACGAGTGGAAAAGCCAAGTCAGTTAAAAATTAAAACAAAACAAAATAATTGTTTTGCTGATTTAGAAATTGCTATAGCTAATTTGATTTGTTGTTTGGATGACTACATCCTCTTGACAGCCAAACCAGCCAAGCATATACAAATCTTAGAAATTAGAGTTGGCGTAGACAGTAGCATTGCCACTGTCTAGTCAAAACACTTACTCTGCAGTTGAGAAAACTGAAGTGTAAGAGGTGAAGGAAAGTGCTCAAGGTCTCACTCCTAATTTGTGTCTTTTTGCATGGGTTGCTAAGAGAAAGCTTAAACTAACAAGCTTCATTTCTTTGATTCTCACCAATATTCCCTCTTTTGTCATTAATGAGCTTTGAAGAAAGGGGACCAAAAAAAGTCCAGAAGAGAGGTATCATCAAAGGGCCTTTCTGCTTCCTTATTCCTGTTTCTTTATTTCTTTGAATATTAAATTATGACATTCCCATTGCTTCTGACCCTTCTTATTTTCCTGTAATTAGTGATGGTCCAGAATTGCCTTTCAAACACTGAGTACTACTCTCTTTCACCCACCCGCATCTAATTATTTTTTTTTCCTTTTCCTCTCTTGTCAAGTTAACAGTGTCTGTCGATATTTTTAGAGGACAAATCATGTGTGAAGCAAGACAATTTTTAAAGTTCCTGGCACAATAGATGATCAGTCCAAATATTTGTACAATACATGCTGTGCTTCATGGATGGCTGCTGATAATTATATTGAGGTCAATAAGCAAGGTTTCCCTCCAAGGCACAGATTGGGATTCAAAAACATTTGATAGAGACAATTGAATTGGAAAGGATGATGGAATTTGCTGCAATTAAGCTGAGCAAAGCAGTTGAAATGAGATCCAGATAACACTGTTAGAGTCCTTTACTATCTGTGAGGAAATCGAGATTTATTTTACATGAATTATTCACACACATTCTATTAGGAAAAACTTCCTACAGAGTATAGAGATTTAAGAAATCATAATCTTTCTTTCAGAGTGAAAAAGTTAAAAGGTCAAAACACTGTAAAGATTGTGATATAGGTGATTTATGATAGTTGGGAAGGGAAAAGAGAGAACACTAGCCCATATCTGCCTTCCACAGAGTTCAGCTTTTTCTTTTCAACTGCTCAAGAAAATGTTTGGCAGTTACTTTTTCCTGAATTACTATGATAATTGCATTGCCTATTAAATGCATCCCAATTGAATAGGATAGAACTGTTTGTGAGATAGTTACCTATCTCTTTTCTAGTAATTCAATATTTTGCCTTCAGTAATAAATAATGCCTTATTTTTTGGCAATATCTCATTCTTTCACAAGCTTTATTTAACTGTGACCTGTCACCTTAGAGAGGTGGGCAATGAGTACACAAAGGAAAAGGTGCTTAAAGAGTCCTAAGTTCCTTATCACAATACTTTCACACTTCGTATTTCAGACTGATACTGTGTCTTGATGAAAATGTTTAACTACCTTCCTACTTAAATACTAATAACTGGCATGTGTTACATACCAATTATGTACCAAAAGACCATGGCACACATCATCTCAGTTAGTATTCATTATAATCCTCCAAAGCATGTGCTTCATTTGGCAGATTTAGAAACTGGGCTCAGGTCAAATAACTCGATCAAAATCACACAGGTAGTCAACGCTGGAAACAGCATTTGAACCACAGTGGTTTGAGTCCCGATGTCATACTATACTAAAAGAGAACCCATGTAGGTAGGTGCTGGATACATTAAATGGTAGTATATATACCTGGCATACCTGGGTCGCTCAGTCGGTTAAGTATCTATTGATTTCAGCTCAAGTCATGATCTCAGAGTTGCTCAATTAAGACCGGCATTGTGCTCTGCACTCAGCACAGTCTACTGGAGAGTCTCTCCCTCTCTACTCCCCTCCCTGCAACTCTCTCTTTCTCTCTCTCTCTTTTTTTTTAAAGATTTTATTTATTTATTTGACAGAGATAGAGACAGCCAGCGAGAGAGGGAACACAAGCAGGGGGAGTGGGAGAGGAAGAAGCAGGCTCATAGCAGAGGAGCCTGATGTGGGGCTCGATCCCATAACGCCGGGATCATGCCCTGAGCCGAAGGCAGACGCTTAACCGCTGTGCCACCCAGGCGCCCCTCTTTCTCTCTTTAAAATAAATAAATCAAGGGGGGGAGGTTAAGATGGCGAAGGAGTAGGGGACCCCTTTTTCAGCCGAACCCCTGAGTTGAGCTGGATAGGTACCAGACCAGCAGGAACAACCACGGAATCAGCCTGAGACACAGGAAGATACATCTGGATCTCTACAAATGAACATCTCCAGCGCTGAGTATCGAGGTATGAAGCAGGGAGCCGTGAAACCGCGCACAGATATCGGAAGCTAAACAGAAGGGGGAGGGAGCCGCCGTGTCAGGGCGCCGGAAGCGGTAGCCACCTGCACGGGGGAGCGGACAGACCGCGGACCCGCACGCTTGAGACAGCAGACTGAGAACGGGAGCTCCGGGGGCGCACGCGGGACGGCTGGCGCTTGGCGGGCCACCTGCACGGGGGAGCAGGCGGACTCGTGGATGGCACCCGCGAGACAGCAGACTTAGAACGCGAG
>NC_048227.1:69484302-69520932 GCF_002007445.2 Ailuropoda melanoleuca
TGGCCTCGGCCACAGAATTAATACATATGGATGTATCCCAATTATCAGAAATGGAATTCAGAGCAACAATGGTCAAGATGATGAGTAAACTTGAAAAAAGCATCAGAGAAAGCGTTGCTGAGAATATAGAATCCCTAAGGGCAGAAATGAGAGCGAATCTGACAGAAATTAAAAACTCAGTGGGCCAAATACAGTCAAAACTAGAGGCTCTGACGGCCAGGGTCACCGAGGCAGAGGAACGCGTTAGCGAATTGGAGGATGGGTTAGTAGAAGAAAAAACGAAAATAGAAGCTGGTCTTAAAAAAATCCACGCCCACGAATGTAGATTACGGGAGATTACTGACTCTATGAAACGATCCAATGTCAGAATCATCGGCATCCCTGAAGGGGTGGAGAAAAACAGAGGTCTAGAAGAGATATTTGAACAAATTGTAGCTGAAAACTTCCCTAATCTAGCAAGGGAAACAAGCATTCGTGTCCAAGAGGCAGAGAGGACCCCATCCAAGCTCAACCAGGACAAACCTACGCCACGGCATGTCATAGTGCAATTCGCAAATATTAGATCCAAGGATACAGTATTGAAAGCGGCCAGGGCAAAGAAATTTCTCACGTACCAAGGCAAAGGTATCAGGATTACGTCAGACCTGTCTACAGAGACCTGGAATGAGAGAAAGGCTTGGGGGGGCATTTTTAAAGCTCTTTCAGAGAAAAACATGCAGCCAAGGATCCTTTATCCAGCAAAGCTGTCATTCAGAATTGATGGAGAAATAAAGACGTTCCAAAATCGCCAATCATTAACCAATTTCGTAACCACGAAACCAGCCCTACAGGAGATATTAAGGGGGGCTCTATAAAGGTAAAAAGGCCCCAAGAGTGATACAGAGCAGCAAGTCACAACCGATACAAAGACTTTAAAGAGAAATGGCATCATTAAAATCATATCTGTCAATAATCTCTATCAATCTAAATGGCTTAAACTCTCCCATAAAACGCCACAGGGTTGCAGATTGGATAAAAAGACATGACCCATCCATTTGCTGTCTACAAGAGACTCATTTTGAACCCAAAGATGCATTCAGACTTAGAGTAAGGGGATGGAGTACCATCTTCCACGCAAATGGACCTCAAAAGAAAGCTGGAGTAGCAATTCTCATATCAGATAGACTGGATTTTAAACTAGAGGCCATAGAGAGAGATACAGAAGGGCACTATATTATTCTTAAAGGAAGTATTCAACAAGTGGATATGACAATTATTAATATATATGCCCCCAACAGGGGAGCAGCAAGATACACAAGCCAACTCTTAACCAAAATAAAGAGACATATAGATAAGAACACAGTAATAGTAGGGGACCTCAACACCCCACTATCAGAAATAGACAGAACACCCTGGCAAAAACTAAGCAAAGAATCAAAGGCTTTGAATGCCATACTCGACGAGTTGGACCTCATAGATATATATAGAACACTACACCCCAGAACCAAAGAATACTCATTCTATTCAAATGCCCATGGAACATTCTCAAGAATAGATCATGCTCTGGGACACAAAACAGGTCTCAGCCAATACCAAAAGATTGAAATTATCCCCTGCATATTCTCAGACCACAACGCTCTGAAATTGGAACTCAACCACAAGGAAAAACCTGGAAGAAACTCAAACACTTGGAGGCTAAGAACCATCCTGCTCAAGAATGACTCGATAAACCAGGAAATCAAAAAACAAATTAAACAATTTATGGAGACCAACGAGAATGAATACACAACGGTCCAAAACCTATGGGATACTGCAAAGGCAGTCCTAAGGGGGAAATACATAGCCATCCAAGCCTCACTCAAAAGAATAGAAAAATCTAAAATGCAGTTTCTATATTCTCACCTCAAGAAACTGGAACAGCAACAGAGGGACAGGCCTAACCCACTGACAAGGAAGGAGTTGACCAAGATTAGAGCAGAAATCAATGAATTAGAGACCAGAACCACAGTAGAGCAGATCAACAGGACTAGAAGCTGGTTCTTTGAGAGAATCCATAAAATTGATAGACCACTGGCAAAACTTGTCCAAAAACAAAGAGAAAGGACTGAGATTATTAAAATTATGACTGAAAAGGGAGAGGTCACGACCAGCACCATTGAAATTGCAAGGATTATTAGAAACTTTTATCAACAGCTATATGCCAAAAAACTAAACAATCTGGAAGAGATGGAGGCCTTCCTGGAAACCTATAAACTACCAAGACTGAAACAGGAAGAAATAGATTTCTTAAATAGGCCAATTAACTATGAAGAAATTGAGTCAGTGATAAACAACCTTCCAAATAATAAAACTCCAGGCCCAGACGGTTTTCCTGGGGAATTCTACCAAACATTCAAAGAAGAAATAATACCTATTCTCCTAAAGCTATTTCAAAAAATAGAAACAGAAGGAAAGCTACCAAACTCATTCTATGAGGCTAATATTACCTTGATCCCCAAACCAGGCAAAGACCCCCTCAAAAAGGAGAATTACAGACCGATTTCTCTAATGAATATGGATGCCAAAATCCTCAACAAGATCCTTGCTAATAGAATCCAACAGTACATTAAAAGGATTATCCATCATGACCAAGTGGGATTCATACCTGGGATGCAAGCATGGTTCAACACTCGCAAATCAATCAATGTGATACATCATATCAACAAGAAAAGACTCAAGAACCATATGATCCTCTCAATTGATGCAGAAAAAGCATTTGACAAAATACAGCATCCTTTCCTGATTAAAACCCTTCAGAGTGTAGGAATAGAGGGTACATTTCTCAATCTCATAAAAGCCATCTATGAAAAGCCTACTGCAAGCATTATTCTCAATGGGGAAAAGCTGGAAGCCTTTCCCTTAAGATCAGGAACACGACAAGGATGCCCACTCTCGCCACTATTATTCAACATAGTACTAGAAGTCCTTGCAACAGCAATCAGAAGACAAAAAGGGATCAAAGGTATCCAAATCGGCAAAGAAGAAGTCAAACTGTCTCTCTTTGCAGATGACATGATACTCTATATGGAAAACCCAAAGGAATCCACTCCCAAACTATTAGAAGTTATAGAACAATTCAGTAAGGTGGCAGGATACAAAATCAATGCCCAGAAATCAGTTGCATTTCTATACACGAATAACGAGACTGAAGAAAGAGAAATTAGGGAATCCATCCCATTTACAATAACACCAAAAACCATGCGTTACCTTGGAATTAACTTAACCAGAGACGTAAAGGACCTATATGCTAGAAACTATAGATCACTTTTGAAAGATATTGAGGAAGACATAAAAAGATGGAAAAATATTCCATGCTCATGGATTGGAAGAATTAACATAGTTAAAATGTCCATACTACCCAGAGCAATCTACACTTTCAATGCTATCCCGATCAAAATACCGAGGACATTTTTCAAAGAACTGGAACAAATAGTCCTTAAATTTGTATGGAACCAGAAAAGGCCCCGAATCTCCAAGGAACTGTTGAAAAGGAAAAACAAAGCTGGGGGCATCACAATGCCGGATTTCGAGCTGTACTACAAAGCTGTGATCACAAAGACAGCATGGTACTGGCACAAAAACAGACACATCGACCAATGGAACAGAATAGAGAACCCAGAAATGGACCCTCGGCTCTTTGGGCAACTAATCTTTGATAAAGCAGGAAAAAACATCCGGTGGAAAAAAGACAGTCTCTTCAATAAATGGTGCTGGGAAAATTGGACAGCTACATGCAAAAGAATGAAACTTGACCACTCTCTCACACCATACACAAAAATAAACTCCAAATGGATGAAAGACCTCAATGTGAGACAGGAATCCATCAAAATTCTAGAGGAGAACATAGGCAACAACTTCTATGACATCGGCCAGAGCAACCTTTTTCACGACACATCTCCAAAGGCAAGAGAAATAAAAGATAAAATGAACTTATGGGACTTTATCAGGATAAAGAGCTTCTGCACAGCCAAGGAAACAGTCAAAAAAACTAAGAGACAGCCCACGGAATGGGAGAATATATTTGCAAAGGACACCACAGATAAAGGACTGGTATCCAAGATCTACAAAGAACTTCTCAAACTCAATACACGAGAAACAAATAAACAAATCATAAAATGGGCAGAAGATATGAACAGACACTTTTCCAATGAAGACATACAAATGGCTAACAGACACATGAAAAAATGTTCAAAATCATTAGCCATCAGGGAAATTCAAATCAAAACCACACTGAGATACCACCTTACGCCAGTTAGAATGGCAAAGATAGACAAGGCAAGAAACAACAATTGTTGGAGAGGATGTGGAGAAAGGGGATCCCTCCTACATTGTTGGTGGGAATGCAAGTTGGTACAGCCACTCTGGAAAACAGTGTGGAGGTCCCTTAAAAAGTTAAAAATTGAACTACCCTATGACCCAGCCATTGCACTACTGGGTGTTTACCCCAAAGATACAGACGTAGTAAAGAGAAGGGCCATATGCACCCCAATGTTCATAGCTGCATTGTCCACAATAGCCAAATCATGGAAGGAGCCGAGATGCCCTTCAACAGATGACTGGATTAAGAAGCTGTGGTCCATATATACAATGGAATATTACTCAGCTATCAGAAAGAACGAATTCTCAACATTTGCTGCAACATGGACGGCACTGGAGGAGATAATGCTAAGTGAAATAAGTCAAGCAGAGAAAGACAATTATCATATGATTTCTCTCATCTATGGAACATAAGAACTAGGATGATCGGTAGGGGAAGAAAGGGATAAAGAAAAGGGGGGTAATCAGAAGGGGGAATGAAACATGAGAGACTATGGACTATGAGAAACAAACTGAAGACTTCAGAGGGGAGGGGGTGGGGGAATGGGATAGACTGGTGATGGGTAGTAAGGAGGGCACGTATTGCATGGTGCACTGGGTGTTATACGCAACTAATGAAGCATCAAACTTTACATCGGAATCCGGGGATGTACTGTATGGTGGATTAACATAATATAGTAAAAATAAATAAATAAATAAATAAATAAATAAATAAATAAATCAAATCTTTAAAAAAATAGCATATCTACTTAACAAATGTATATATCTATTTCCTTGGCCTGACAGAGCTACAGAATTAGTTGAATGCCAGATGTTTCCCTAAATATATAGCCTTAAAGGTATTACCAGAAATATTAAAAGGTGTTCAGAATAGTGCATGAATCATAATAATGCTCTAGGTATGTGTTGAATGAGTGAAAGAAAGACAAGAAATAGTGCTAAGTTGATAGTATAGATGATAACTTCCATTTATGTTTACAGGAAGCAGTAAGAAAGCATGCCTTTCCTGAAAACATAAACTACATTTTAAAAATATCATGATGAGAAAAACATTGGCCTTGCATAGTCTAATAAAATAACACAAAAACTATCAAACTAAGAGACTCACATCTACCTCAGTATATTATTATTGACAGTGACAAAAATGATGTTTTAATAGCAAGTGAGTGCTAGTTAATAAGCAATGTACTAAAAAAAAAAAGCAAAGTACTCAAGTGTCTATTCATCTTATACTTTAAGTCATGTGAAAGTAAAGATCACGTCTGGGGCACTTGGGTGGCTCAGTTGGTTAAGTATCTGACTTCAGCTCAGGCCACGAACCCTGGGTCATGGGATCCAGCCCTGCCTAGGTCTCCCTGCTCACTGGGCAGTCTGCTTCTCACTCTCCCTCTGCCCCTCTCCCTGCTTGTTTTCTCTTGCTTTCTCTCTGTTTCTCTCTCAAATAAATAAATAAGTAAATAAATCTTAAAAAAAAAAAGGAAAGACCATATTTCATAAGCTTGATTATCTAACATAAATCAAAATCTTAGGCACATAACTGGTTGTATAATAGCATTTATAGATTTGAACTGAGATTATAAATTTCTCATGTGTAAATTCAAACTTTCTGAGATCATTTTCAAAAATATCTCTAAGGGATATAAATTTCTTATGTTGAACGTGTTGAAATGAAACAGAGCTTATTCTTATTTGTATTTCATAGCTAAATATCCTCAAATGTTCCATTCTATTGCAGGCTCATTGAATGCTTTTTAAAAAGTAATCTCACAGACTTCTGTTATAGATTTTTCATTTCTTTTACTTTCCTGTCACTGTTTAAAAACATTTGTTTTAGAATTATCCACAATATTTACAGAAGTTTTGAATCTGAGTAACTGTATTTTATTCAATATTATGTCTTATACATCTTAATATGTATAGCATTTTATCCTACTGTTAATAATTCTCAAAAAGTATATGTATTAGGTATCACAATACCACACTTCAAGATTTACTACAAAGTGTAGTAATCAATCAGTATGGCACTGGCACAAAAATAGATACATAAAACAATGTAACAGGATAGAAAGCCCAGAAATAAAGCCATGATTATATGGCCAATTAATCTTCAATAAAGTAGGTGAGAAAATGCGAATGGAAAAAGATCGTATTCAACTTCAACGAATAGTATTGAGAAAACTAGACAGCTACATGCAAAAGAATGAAACTGGACCACTTTTTACACCATAAACTCAAAAATGGATTTAAGACCCAAATGTGAGACTATAAAAGTCCTAGAAGAGGGCACAGGCAGTAATTTCTGTGACATCAGCTATAGCAACTATTTTCTAGGTACATGTCTTGAGGCAAGGGAAACAAAAGCAAAAATACACTATTGGGACTATATCAGAATAAAAAGCTTCTGCACAGCAAAGGAAGCTATCAACAAAACTAGAAGACAACCTACTAAATGGGAGAAGATATTTGCAAATGACATATCTGATAAAGGGTTAGCATCCAAAGTATGTAAAGAACTTATACAACTCAACATCAAAACCCCAAATAATCCAATTAAAAAATGGACAGAAGACATGAACAGACATTTATCCAGAGAAGACATACAGATGACCAACAGACACATGAAAAGATGCTCAACACCATTCATCATCAGGGAAACTCAAATCAGAACCACAACACGATAGCACCTCACACCTGTCAGAATGGCTAAAAGAAAAACACAAGGAACAAGTGTTGGTGAGAATGTGGGAGATAAAGGAACCCTCATGCACTGTTGGTGGCCATCCAAACTGGAACAGCCACTGTGGAAAACATTATGAAGTTTCCTCAAGAAATTAAAAATTGAATTACCATATTATCCAGTAATTCCACTACTGGGTATTTACCCAAAGGAAATGAAAACATTAATTTGAAAAGATATATGCATTCCTAATGTTTATTGTGGCATTATTTACAATAGCCAAGATATGGAAGCAGCCCAAATGTCCATCATAGAGGAATGGATAAAGAAGATGTGGCATGTATGCATATATATGCATATGCATACATGCCACATCTTCTTCTATATATACACACACACACACACACAAAATGTAATATTATTTGTCATAAAAAGAATGAAATTTTGCCATTTGCAACAACATGGATGGAGCTAGAAAGTATGATACTAAGTGAAAAAAGTCAGAGAAAGACAAATACCATATGATTTCATCGATGTGTGGAATTTAAGAAGTAAAACAAATGAGCAAATTAAAGAAATAGACAAACCAAAATAACAGACTCTTACCTATGAAGAACAAACTGATGGTTACCAGAGGAGAGGTGGGTGGGGGGATGAATGAAATAGGTGACGGCGATTAAGAGTATACTTACCATGATGAGCACTGAGTAATTTATGGAATTGTTGAATCAGTATATTGTACACCTCTAACTAATATAGTACTGTACATTCACTATACCAGAGTTTTTAAAAAGTATATGTATGGATTTTCCTTATATAGAATTGTCCTCACACCAAAGGCATAAGTCAGATTTTGCTGTGCAAGTAATTCTTTTAGACAATTAGCATACTGTTGTTTACCACAAAGCAGTAATTCACTAAGGGATTTTAACCTCATTGATTTCTTGAGGTTACCTTATGTCTGACATCTTTCCAAAGAATGACTTAAGTGTTGAGTGAATGTAATTCTTTTAAAGACATTTTAGGGACATTTTGCCTCTTATCTTGTGTAGGATTTCCTTTATTATTTAGATATAGTCATTTAATATAGATTATTTGCTGTCAAAAATTATTTATTAAAAAGGAAACATTTTCTTTTCAAGCCTTACTGCATGCACCTGACCTACGCAGCTTTCAAATGTGAGTGGTTACGAACTTGGTCACTCACTGTTGCTGGTTCCCTCCAATGTAGAGTAGCTTGTATGAGAACAATGTAGGACAGAAAGGCAATAGCCTGAAAGACTTGATTAGCCTTGCTAGAAGTAAAAGCCCCGACTTTTTACCCACGGCAACTTCATGAAAAAAATAATGTAGTCGGATAATTATCTTGAGAGATGTGGAGCACTATTAGAGTACAATAAATCTCAGGAACTACAAATAACTGTTTTGAAGAAAAAAATAAATTGTTTAAATTTATATTTCAAAACATCTGTTCCGTATTGACATTCCATATCACTTTCTCTAAAATACTGCTAGTTTCTACATTCCCATTCAAAGGCTTCATTTTAATTTATAACATAAAGTACAAATAGCTTAACCTAGTATTGAAAGTAAAATCTACTTTAACCCTACCTTTATAATTTTACCTCTGCCATTCCCATTAAAGAAACTTCTTTATGCATGCCATATTGTTTGACTTTCTCTCAAGTAAGCTTTTATTTTTCGCTCTTTCTAAACATTTACTTTCTTTTTCTGTGCTTATTATAGCTCATAGTGACCTTTCTCTCCCTTCTTGGAACTCATGGTGCTTATTATCTATACTTCTTATTTATTTGCTAATCAAATATTTTCCTAATAAAGAGTGGTTTGTGATTAAAGGGGCATCTCCTTGAAAAATAAGAGACCACAACTGCAATGTTTATTTCAAGTTTATTGTTGAGGAACTGTGTGATCCTGACAAGTCAATCAAACTTCTCTAGGTCTCAGATTTATAACATCTAAGTAAACATTTTAGTATATCTTTACAAAAACACAGATTCTTGGATTGAATATCTATCAATCTAAGAATCTGTGTTCTATAAAATCATGGAATGTTCAGATTTGCTGCTCTTCAAAGAACTATTAATTAATATAATGGCAATTATCACTTTGTACCCAGTAGACTGGAAAAATTGATAGGAGTTTTAACATGTATTTCTGGCTGAGACATGAAGAAAATTGCTCTCATTCATTCCTGGTGGAAATGTTGTCTTTCAGCCTTTATCAATATATATTTGTATGTATATGTATCATTCAACCAAGAAATTTCATTCCTGGGAATATTTTATAGAAGTGAAAAGCATCAATATTTAAAAATTTATATACATGATATTAATTGCTGCATCCTTAATATCAGAATTGCTGCTCAAAGGAGCAAACAAGCAAATAAAACCTGATAGGGGAAAAGAGTGTGCCCATCAACAGGTCAAATAGATTTATGCTTAATTCAAACCATCATGAACAAATGCATTAGAGTTATAGGAGATGACTTATGAGAAGCTGAACTTCTATGAAGTTTAGTTGAGTGAAAAAAGTGCAAAAAAACATTGAAAGAGCAGGATTTACAGGATGTGATCATAGACATTATTTCTCACCCATGGCTGGTCTTACACAACTACTTAGTCGAGCTCTAGAATTTTGGCTGTTGGTTAAAATATAGGGCAAACTCACAGTTTACTGCTCACTATTGAATAGTAAAACATCTTCAAATCATTTGGCTTAAAAAAGACTTCGTTCAGTAATTAATATGCTCAGTCAGTGTAATAATTAAAGACTCCATTCAAAATTAAAGCTTCTCCTCTTCCTAGCTCTGGTTTGATGCCAAAAAGGAAGCTAACTACCTTGTTTCTACCCTTCCTCCCACAATTGTCTAACATCAGTTTCTGACTCCTCCTTCTGACTCCAGAATCAAAGGAGTAGTGGTAGAAGAAGGGAGCCTGAAGAAAAAAAAAGGGGGATAAAGGATCAGGAAAGATTTTGTGTGACTAAGTTAGCCTGAGTTGGCACTCTCTGGATTTGGTGGATGTTTGAGGCTGACTCTACTTCTAATAGATAGTTTGTGGATTTTTTGGAGAACTGGATGTGTCTCCCTGCAACTCACTTGACTTGGACTGATGTAACTGTTTTGTCTGGTAGTTTCCCAACTGCTTCCTAGTTCCCTGAGCACCTACGGGGGCACTTCAGCCTATTTCTGCTGAGACACCATTCCAGGTAGCTCTCTTAGGCAGGATTTATAATAACTCCACCCCAACTTTCTCTTCTGTGACCCACATCGTGCCCACAGGAAAGACACACTTTTGGTCTTCTGTCGATAGACCACAGTTAACTCCCAATAATGACCTTCTAGTCCCCCACCAAGCCTTCTTTAGCAATATACTCACCCTTTAACTCTGTAGGCATTGGGGTCATGTATCAAGCTCTCCAAATAGTTTTTTTTTTTTAAGATTTTATTTGTATTTACTTGAGAGAGAGAACACGAGTGGAGGGGGGAGGGGCAAAGGGAGATGGAGAAGCAGACTCCCCGCTTAGCAGGGAGCCTCACATGGGGCTCACTCTCAAGACCCTGGGATCATGACCTGAGCCGAAGGCAGATGCTTAACCAAATGAGCCACCCAGGCACCCCACCAAATAGTTTCTTTGAATTTTCTCTCATTAGGCATAAAGTGAAGGGTAAGTCCTTCCGCCCAGTCTCCCACGAGATCAGGAATTGGCACTCTGCAAATTGATAGCTCTCTCCAATGAAATCCTCTCTTCAATCTCCAAATCTGGTGTCTTTAACCACAACTCTTTTAAATCCTGAAGACAGGTTTGGGAAATGGCCTAAAATTTGGTTTTCGATACTCTACTTTGCACTTTTTGTCTAGATGATCAAGTAGCCAGGCCTCAAGCAAAACTGAGATAGTTACCTTTTAATGTGTTCTATGTAATCCCATTTTACATGTATATTATTTATCTATTGTTGCATAACCATATTACCAGTAAATTAGTGGATTAAAACATCATGCATCTATTTTCTTTAGTTTCTATGAATCAGGAGTCTGGGCATGGTTTAACTGAGTCCTCTCTTCAGGGTCTTAGAAGGCTGCAATCAAGGTGTCAGCTGAGGGTGGGGTCTCATCTGAGGCTTGACTGGGGAAGGATTCAATTCTCAGCTCACATGGTCGCTGGCAGCATTCATTTCCTTATGAGCTGGTGGACCGAGGACCCAAGTTTCCTTCTGATTGTCAGCTGGGGAATGCCCTCAGTTCCTTGCCATGTGAGTTTTTCCACTTGCTTCCTCAAAAGCAGCAATAGAGAGACAAGCTTTCATCAAGACAGCACTATAATTTTATGTAACATAATCACATACATGTAATCATGTACACCCAATCACCTTTGCTGTATTCAGTTTACTAGAAGCAAGTCATAGATCACACCCTTACTCAAGGTGAGGGAATTATACAAGGATGAGAATATCAGGAGTCTCAGACAGTCTGTCTGCCACAGCATGGTAAACAATGAAAAAAATCAGATATATGTGTCTGTCTGCCTATGAGTATAGCTAATATTTGTATAAAATTACATGACAATGGAGATAACATGGACAAAGACACTAGGTATTGAGATGAGTCATCTTGGAGAGGGATATAAGGATGTGTTAGTATAGTAAAGAAGAGTAGAAGGAGAAAGGAAAATCAAAAATATAGAAAGAGAAAAACATATTAATTTAAAAATAAGCATGCAAGTGATTGTTTATTAATCTATAAAATTTGTACACATGAACTATAGATACACATGTATGAATTATGTGTAAAGACATTAAATAAGAATTGTTACAGAAAAGGAAAAAAGAGATTTTTTTTTCTCTTGCTTTTCTTCTAAGATGCTTTTTCTAAATATGGCTAATAGAGCTAAAGTGTCATTTTTATTTTGGAAAAAAAGAAAAACAGCAGCAGAAGTAAAATCTTTAGCAACTGAATATCATTTTTATACATAAATTATGACAGACTTTTAGGATGTTAGACTATTTCCATACATGGATGTAATAATCAATGTGCCTTTTCAAATACACACACACACACCAGGGCCGTTTTGCTTTAAATGTTATCTGAGCATAGAAGAATAAAGTTTGGTTAAGTGAATGTTGAGTGGTTAAAAACTATTTAAAGAATTCTGTTTGGGAGCATCCAAGGAGAAAACAACAAATGGAAATAATCAACAGATTTCAAATAATTCAGAATGACCAATAAATCTCAATATTCAGAAGCCAGTAACTCTACAAAAGCATGATAATATTATGATTTAGTTACTTAGACACACTGACAATCAATCTTCTTTAACAAAATGAAATATAGACTCATTGTTCCAAAGAATTCAATTAAAAAGTGGTATAAATGTTGGCAGAAAAAAAATCGAGAAGAAAAGGCAAAAGAGATTAAAGCCTCATAGGTATATTAAATCAATGGACCTAAAGTCAAATTCAATCTTTGTCAATTTCTCATGGACTCTCCCAACTTCAGCATAATTTTACGGTCTGTCTTCCTGCTTTCCTTTTCTTCTTCATTATTTCTGTGGCATTAGTTGCTTTGGTTTCTCTATAACCTCCATTTCCTTAATCCATTTAGATCCTTTCTTCTTCTCATCCTTTTTTTAATCCAGTAAGTATTCTCCTCTCTGACAGAGTTGGTCACTTTCTGTTTTCCCCTCCATTATTGCACTTACGTTACAGCCTCATAATCATTTATTTATTTCCTGTTACTTCCAGTAAACCGGGAGCTCTCCTTCATGTCTTCATCACCAGTTACATGTACTGTTTTGACATATTGGCAAGATGTGTTGATGAAGAATGAGTCTCTTATTGATATTTTGTGTCCTTCTTCTATATCATTACTCGTGTGTTCTCTTTTGCCCTCTCTTTACCACTTGTTGTTTTTCGAGACATTTTATAGCTGGAAAGAACCTTAGAAAGAAAGCATTCAGCATTTCTCAAGGTACAGTCTATGAATCCAGGAGGATCTAGGCTCTAGATCCTGGGGTGCTCTTTAAGAATGCATATTTCTGGGTCCCAACCCAGATCTCTGAATCAGAATCACTTGGACAGGGTTAAGGAACTGTCCTTGTTAACAAGCTCCTGGGTTATTCTTACACAAATTAATGTTCCAGATGTATTGTAGCACAACCCTTCAATTTAGACATAGAACAAAAGGGAGTCAACTTGGAATCCTTCGGTCTTGAGAAGTCATTTAAGGACTAACTTGATAATATCTGGTATTGTGACAAAGGTTAATGCATTTCTTAGTTTCTTTCTTTCTGATTTTGTGGGACTTAAAGAACATATGTGAGTACCAACGTTCACATTTTTTTAAGAAGGACTTTTTTTTTGAAGATTTTACTTATTTATCTCAGAGAGATGGAGAGCACAAGCGCGGGGCAGGTGGGGCAGGCAGAGGAAGATTGAGAAGCAGACTCCCCACTGAGCAGTGAGCCCAACAGGATGTGGGGCTTTGTCCTAGGACCCTGAGATCATGACGGGAGCTGAAGGTAGATGCTTGACCAACTGAACCACCCAGGTACCTGGGTTTCTCTAAAACACAATGTCTTTTTAGTTGATTTTGAAAGAAATTCAGTGATTTTCCTTTTTTGAGGTAAAGTACTTCTGCCCATTTGAGAAAGCCTAACCATAAGCAGATTAAAGTTCATATATAAACTGTAATATCTGTGTTTAGTTGTCAGGCATTTTCTCTTTCCCTCTTCTGTCTTTAATACCTCTCCTCCTTCCTTCTTCTCTCTCTCACCTTCTCCCTCCCGCTCTCTTCTCTTTGACACATATACACAATTGAGTGAAAGAAACAAATTAATATCACTCTCAAATTGTTAACAAAATTCAGATGTGTTTCTAATTTAAGACCAAATTACAGTTCCATTTTTAGTTTTTCCATACACAGCTGCATACCATGTTATTCACAATTTTCCCTTTGCCAAAAATACTGTTAAACATTGATTTTTTTAAAAAATCTGAGAACAATATATATTTTTCCTTGAATATTGCCTTCAAGATTACAAATAGTCTTTTACTGGTTCCTCATAAGAATTCTTAAGTGTTCTCTTAAATATTTACTGTGTATAAATAGAACTGAAAAACTGAAATACATTCTTCCCTATCACATAGAGGTACCATGCCAAGTCTTTAACCCATGAGGGCTTGCCTTTTGGTGCATATACTTTATTTTTAAATGGAGCAGATTCACCCCTGATCTAATGATATTTACTACTGCCCACCATTATGGTCTGGCTATTGTCTCTTTTAACCTAAAAAAGTTACTTAGAATTGGGAGAACTTGGGGGCGCCTGGGTGGCACAGCGGTTAAGCGTCTGCCTTTGGCTCAGGGCGTGATCCCAGCGTTATGGGATCGAGCCCCACATCAGGCTCCTCCGCTATGAGCCTGCTTCTTCCTCTCCCACTCCCCCTGCTTGTGTTCCCTCTCTCGCTGGCTGTCTCTATCTCTGTCGAATAAATAAATAAAATCTTAAAAAAAAAAAAAGAATTGGGAGAACTTGAAGAAACTTAAAGTAATATCCTCTAGTCAATCACTTTTTCACAAAACAAAGACCCATATGTACTGAGTAACTTGCTTTCATCTACAAACAAGGTCATGATGAGGATGGGTATAGAGTCCAATGCTGATCATGTCCCATTCTTATCTGTCAGGGATACCTTGCAGAATTTTGTTCTGCCTCTCATGTTTTTGATTGCTCCAGCATAAATCTTTATAGCGTGGTGGTTTTGATATAAATTATGCAGGTTTGAACTGAACAGAGATAAGATATTTTAAATGGGACTCTGATGCTCATTAAACATCATGAAGGTAATCTGAAAGGTGACTTTAAGGCTTGTTCTTACAAAGCAGTTTGGACAATAATATCCTTTTAAAAATCTGTGCTCAATTTGGAGGCTGATATTCTGAAATAAATTTCCATAAACCCGTTGGAAAAAACTCCCTCTCTTCATATTTTCCTCAAGTCCTTTGTATACTAAATTTTAGGTCATTATTCCCTGATTGATGAGAACAAGATTTTAAACTTTATGAGGTAAATATTTTGTCCTTATCTTGTAGGGAAGGAAACTCTTAAGGAGAGTTTTGGAACTCTTTGTGAACGTTTGTGAACATGATGGAACATGAGAAAATAAGCAAGTTACTAAACCTTTCTGTATGGTTTCTAAAACCTGTAAGGTAGGGAGGGACAATAGTAGTCACCTCAGACAACTGTGGAGATAATCAAATGAAGCAATTTTATGAAATTCACATCACCATGTGGGACCACGGCAAGCACTTCATGTGAAATTGTGGTCGTAAGAAAAAAATACTATAATAGATTTCTTAAAGTTTTTAATTTAAAATCTAGATGAGGAATTGTGTCTTCAGAGAATTTTAAGCATACCCTGATGATAGCTTTCAGGTGTTCTTTGAATGATTCCCTAAAGGAGCTTTGTAATAAATGAAGCTGTCGGGTGGGTCTTTATTCCAGGAATGCGTCCTTCGCCTTAGCTTTTTCGCAAAGTACTCTCTCATAGACTTCAACTGGGAAAACTCTCTTGGACCAGAACTGAGAGTCCCTGAGATTTGAAATGAAACATAAGACACCATAGTGACAGCTTGGACTTTCAGATGGCTGGTATACTGGCATCCCCAATCTATGGTAAGAGTGTGTTTAGGAGCATAAATCACATGACTTCATTTCAGTATTCACCAGGACAGGCAACAAGGAGTGTCTGCTACATTTAAGAACAATTTACCTGTACTGATCTCCTAAAATAAAGGATCCTATAAACTAAATGAAACAAAAATTACTAAAGCATCATTAAACCTTTGAGGAGAAGAAATGTTATAACTCCAGAGGAGTGCTATGGTGCCTTTAATGATAGATTTAGGGCAATGCTGGGGTCAGCAAGTACAATGTTTCTGCATTCATTACATATAGATGTGTAGTAAAACATGCTTCCAACCACCAAGTCTTATTGGAATCATTTCTCAGGATGCTTCCAATAGCTCCATAAACAATATATACTACGCTTATTACAATGGGGTAAAATGGGTAATAACACAGGAAGCTTTTGATTCGTTTTTACAGTAAGGACCATAATGTTTTTCAAACAAAAGCAGGGCTAACTTCAGAATTCCCATTTTTTTTCACTATCTTTGCTGCAAATTGATATTAGAGACAGAAAGAAATAAATGGGCTTTGAGGAGGAGAGTGAAGACAGAAAAACACTTTTACATAGAAATTAAATAGCACTAAAATTGCAAAGTAATACCCGACTTGGCCAACTCTAAAACAAATGTGTTTTAAATTTGGCCCTGGAAGATTTCTGTGGTATAATCCACAAAGAAACACTGAGTAAAGAGCCATCTCCGTTTAAATCCTCCTTGATGGGAACTGTAATTTGTGCTGCCCTTAGTTAGATCTGAGGGAAAAATTAGGTTCGTTTGTCTTCAAAAGAGGTTTTAAGGTAGAAAGCCAAACAGGTGTACAAAGGATTTTGGATTAATAAAAATGTAATAATCTTTCTCTGAGGCCAAATAGCAACGTACATCTAGGTTGGTTAATACTGAATATATTTATCTTAAATATACAAATAAAGCAATTTTTCTAAGGGTGGGATGAGCAAGGGTGTGTGATGGACAGCTTTGTCTGACCAGGGCTAGGTTAAAATGGGTTTTGAGGAACATTAGAATGAATGCCTAGAGATCCTTCTGAATTGACTCTTGGCAGACTGGCAGTGCTATTTTTGAAAGCATATTTATCAGACAATAAGACACATGTATATAGTTCACAAGCCTGGGCCTGAGGGTTCATTAATATTAATAATTGCTGGTCTCCAGAGATGACACAGGCAATTACATGAATAAGCAAATACCATTTTGCTGTGTGGATTTATACGAGGAAGCTTAAATCTCAAAGAATGGGTGATTCAGACAATTTCAATACTTTATTGGGGGAAAGAAGTTGAGATATTCTCATCTAATTTAAGATTAGCCTAAAATGCAGTGTTGCCAAATGAATAGAATGACCTTAAAACCAAGGTCATGTTGGTTCTGAGGACCAAAGCATGATAAAAACACTCAGCATCGTTGTACAGCTCATGTACACCCGAGGTCCGGAGACAATGTGCATATTTTCAAGAGACCTATTAGTGCTGTTTTTTCTCCCAAAATGTCTTATCATCTAAAAATTGTACAGATGTCCACAGTAATATCTACCTTAGAAATTGTTCCCTGAAGTGGTGTTTTCCCTATAAGCAATGAATTAAACTTCCATGTGTGTATGAACAGGTAAATTTAAAACAAATTCCTTGAAGGAAGGTTGTTATCTTCTTTATCTTTATGTTTTGGGGGTTAAAATGGGTAAAATCCCCAGGGATAAGTATAGAACTTCTAAACAAGGGCTTTAGGCATGAGACCAGGCTGCAAGTGAACTTATATTCAGAATACGCTAGCACAGCAAAGCACGCTATTTTTACTCCAAGGGTGTGTTGACTTGGAATGAATCTGGAAGCGGCTGGTAGATATTAGTGGGAGCAAAACTCTACTGTGCCTTCCCTTGGTGGCTTCAAAGTACATGCAACATTCAGTTTAGTCACTTAATAAAATCCTGCTAACTGAAATGGACATAAACTTTGTATATTTATACATTATAAATATAATACATACATTATACATGTTCTGCATACATACATACACATACACACACACACAGGTACAGGAACATTTTATGTGTATATATTACAACCCAGCTGTTGGTGCTTACTTCAGCCCACGCATCATACAACACTAGCAGATTCGGTATTTATCCATGTTGCCTTGTTTTGCTATTTCTCTTCTTATGTTTATTTTCTCTTTCCAAGCATAGTAGCTATGAAGTTTTCAAAGGCATAAATGATTTCATATACAAATGTAAAATTGCAGGCATTGTATATATTTGTAAACATCACTACAGATCAGAATAGATATGTTATATGCAGCCTTTTGGCAATAGGATAAAGGCACAGGATGGTGTGGTTTGGTTAATCTTTATGAAGGATTATGGAGGTGCCATGCATGTATTTCTATTTTTTAAGGGATAGTACAGACTTTGAGCCACTGAGAATACTCACTAAGTGCATTGCTGTCTCCCTGAGCTCCTAAAAGAGCTATGATCTCAAGCATATCTCACTGAAAGCTTGCTCCAGCCTAAGTCTCTGATGCCTGTGACCTGGTTTTCCATCTCAGGAAAGAGTTGGTTTTACAGTAAGATTTGGGAGGGGAACAGAGAAGAGACAGAAAGACAGGAAGATACAGTTTCACTTCTTTTCAGTGAAGTCAAACCCTCAGCTCTACAACAGATTATCACAATAAATCCCGATTATTGAGTATTGATTATTGGTCCAGTTCTTTACAACATCCCAAGAAGTTGTCAACTAGCATAGATGCTATTAGAAATTCATAAAATTTTTTGAATCAGAATAGTTTGGGTTAAATCTGTCATATTCAATGTATAAGTTAAAATAATTTTTCCCCAGGACGTGAGAAAGGAGCTGCTGTAGAGAAGATGACTATATAATCAAATAACAAAAAGGTTTTGCATTGCCAAAAAATGTTTGGGAATCTCTTTGCTGGGCCATCCCACTTCCTTATTTTTTTTTTCTAGACTGAAATGGTACACAACATATTTCACTTCCTTTTTTTCTTAAAACCTAGTCATAACTCTGTTTAGTTTGAGGTCAGTCTAACCATCCCACTTTCTTAGAGGATGTCTAACCTCAGTGTAGGCGGCTGAAGTAGCTTCCCTTCTGGTTAGCTGGGGACACATTAATGAAAACAGATACTTTGGTACTACTCTGGTGTTAAAAGGAAAAAGGAAGTGAATTTTTTCAGTTTTCCAAACAGCAGCTCTGTGAAAGGAGCACACCCATATAGCTTATTGGTATTTATTCTGTAAAATCAAACTAAAAATCTAAACTAGGAATAATTATTGTAAAGCATCTTATCATGTGAGATGTATTTGTTTGTTTACTGTTTAAGATAAAAACAAAATTTTAGGGGCGCCTGGGTGGTACAGTCGTTAAGCGTCTGCCTTTGGCTCGGGGCATGATCCCGGCGTTCTGGGATCGAGCCCCACATCAGGCTCCTCCGCTGGGAGCATGCTCCTTCCTCTCCCACTCCCCCTGCTTGTGTTCCCTCTCTCGCTGGCTGTCTCTTTTTCTGTCAAATAAATAAATAAATAAAAATCTTAAAAAAAAAAAGATAAGAACAAAAATTTAGAACTTCTGTAATGGTTAAGAAAAAAGAATACATGATTTTCTAATGATGCACCCTGAAGGACTCATCTTTGCCATGAGAATCTGACTAGAGTTTCTGACACTATTCATAATTATAATTTATAAAACTTACAGATTAGCATGATCATGTTCCAGCCATTTATCTTTTGGTATTAATTGCTTTTAATCCTTAGAGATTTATCCACTAACATGTTCCCTGGGGAAGAAGATAAATGTTCATGTCCAGTCTCTAGTTCGCCCTTACCAAATGCTAAAATAAAAACAAAACAAACAAACAAAAAAAACCCCTCTCATATTATCTGCTTAGAATTGAGCACAATTCAATAGAATAAATTTAATTTTAAGGAATTTCATTTGAAGTAAACTATGCTATAAATATATAATTCTGTGCTCTTGAAACTGTCAGCCTTAACGTGACTATCGGGAGCCTGCTAATTTTTTGTGCCTATCCTTTTAATATCAAGCACCACCCATGAAATAACACTGAGCTCCAGTCTTTGACCTTAAAGTGAGAGCTGGGGATGCGAATCTATCTATGCAGGGTTCTGTAGGTTTACACATGAAAGAGGACATTTATCTGTCCCCTAAACATGAACTCCATTATCTCAAGAGAAACACTCCGTGGTAGTGGTTTTCCCCTCAGCATCTTTGTTGGAGGTAGTAATATTTGCGTGATGTTGGAAGGCTAATTAAAACTCAGATTTATTGAGTGCTTTCCATGTACCAGCGTTGTAAGAACTTTACATATCTTCACTCAAGTAATCCTCTTAACCTGTGAGGGAGTTACTAATTACTCTCTCCTTGTTAAATATGAGGGAGAGACACACAAAAAAGTTCATCATCTTGCCCACAGTCAGAAAGCCAGTAAGCGGAGGAGTTGGCATTTTGAACCTAGGGATTTTGGCTCCAGAACTTGCCTCTTAATCATGTGATACATCATCCCTCAAGACTAGATGTCATAATAAGTCTAATCCAAACTATTAAGTTAGAAGACAAGATCAATGTTCCTTTCATAGAACCTTGAAAGCACATACAGACTAATTTTAATGAAGGTGAGAAAATGGTAAACTTGGTAGAAACTAGTGGAAGTCAGTATCCGAAATGAATTGGAGGAAAAGAGAAAGTAAGGAGACATAAGTGAGCAGAAACAAGACCTGAGTTAGAATGATGGCAATAGAGATCAGTAAGATGAGTAAGCAAGCAAGACGGTAAAGGGAGATCCACAGGATTTGGTATTTAAATATCTTCCTTTAACTCACTTGACAAATATTAATTCAATACCTAATATGAGCTAGCTTCTGTTTTAGGTATTGATGATACAGTGGCAAACAAAGGAAATTAAGTCTCTGCATTCATAGAGCTTATAATATAGTGAAATAAATAATATACATGTAAATAAAAATATAATTTAATATAATGGTAAGCTGTATGAAGGAAATAAAATGGGTATAACTGAATCAAATGAGAGTTTGTCCGTCCAATGTACAGTAAGCCAATAAACAGACACTTTTGCAGTGAAGAAAGATAGGCCGTTGATTGATGTGGTGCCACCCAGGAGAATGGGGAACTGATGCTCAAAAGTCCCAAACTCCCCGATGGCTTGTAAGTGAGGATTTTTAAACGCATAATTTGGGCCGGGAGCCTTTCGAGAAGGTGGACACCATTGATTGGAGGCCCATGAATTTATGCTGACAGATGTTACTTAATAACTTTTGGTGCCACTGTGTCTGGTCCCATGGAGGTCTGTTCCATCTCAAGAGACTTGTAATCTGAAAAATATCTTTGTTCTTTAAGTTAGAGATTTCATTAGGTGCATCTGGTGATTATGTATTTAGGACAATGCTGATGAACCGTCCGTGCATAAACTAAAGACTTGTACCTGTGTAGCTAGCCGGCTTGCATTCCTACAGGTTCCTCCGAATGATAAGAGAGCATTTTATCTCATGGACCTGGGTCTATACATTCCCTGACTGGTCCAGCCCTGCCTGGGGACGATATGGCTTCTGGTGTTCATTCTTTCATCTGAACTGACAAGAGGGATGCCAGTTTTACAGGAAGAAAGATGGTAAATCATGAGAAGAGGCTGTTTTACTTAAGGTGTTCAGAGATCACTCACTGAGGAGGTGATATTTGATTAGGCACCTAAAGAGTGAAAAAGACTGACACATACAAAAATCTAGGGGGAGAATTCCAGATAAAAGTAACGACAAGTATAAATAATAATTCGATTTTCATTTTTGTATACACAGAAAAGGAAGTAAAGGATTTTTAAAAAGGAGAATGTTATGACTTCATTTATGTCTTAAGCAGATCATTCTGACTGTGTCATAAAGCACAGACAATGGTAGGTCAAAAGTGAAAACAAAGAAACTGGTTTTTTTCAAGGTAGAACCACCAAAATTTGCAGGTGGATTGAATGCACAGTGAGTGGGAAAGAGGAATCAAAAATGATTACTAGGTTTGATTGACCGGCTGAATAGTAGCAGGATTAACTTGATTGGGCAAGACAAGAGGTGAGCTTGAGGATTCAAATGTTCATATTAGGTTGAGATGGCTCATTCATATCTGTGTAAATAGTGTATAGACATTTAGAAAACTGATCCCTGAAACACTGCAAGAGTCAGAAGTTAGAAGAAGAGGGAGCAGCAGCCAAGGGAACTAAAAAAGAGTAGCAACAAATCTAAAAGAGAGTAGCATCTGAAAAGCTAAGTAAAATAAAAGTTTTAAGAAGGGAGAGGTCAATTACATACAAATCTGCAGAGAGACCAAGTATGATAAGAACAGAATATTCATCATTAGATTTGGCAAGATGGAGGTCATTGGTGACTTTGACAAGGGCTAAAGATAAAAGGCTGGTTGAGGAGAGGTGAAACAGAGAATTTGGAAGAAGGGAACTGGAGAAAGTACATGTAAGCAACTGTTTGAGGAGCTTTTCTATACAGCATAGCAGAGGAATAGCTGGAGAGAAATTTGAGCTTATGCATGTCTATGTAGATGTACAAATATATTTGGGAATAGTACCTTTGTATGGGATATAAAATGGAAAATTGATAATACAGAGCATGAAAGAGGTTATTGTAGGAATACGGATCTTGATTAGGTAAAAGGGATTAGGGATGCACAAGAGGAGGGGTTTTCTTGCCCTCAAGACATCCAGTGTAATAGGAGAAAAGGAAAAGTTTATAAACAGAAATGCAATAAGATTGTTAAATTTGACAAAAGATGGATTTTTGTTTTATTACTTTTATTTTGTCAGTCATGTATGAAGCAAGGCAAGGAAGGTACTAATAGGTGATTGACCAGAGAGGAGATAAATACATTTATCTTGGATAATGGAAAAGCAATTTTGCTAGAGAAGTATAATGGAATTTTCAGGAAACGTTTCATGTTCCCAAGAGGTTTTGGGTCATATAATTAAAGTGAAATTTCAACCTGGCTGTGTGTTTTTCTCTTGCCATGTTCAAGTATTCTGGTAGGTGATGAATAGGATTTAACCTGGCTTGGGGTTTTGCAAAAGGTTACAATAGAAGATACAAGAGCAAGAGAATTGAGGGTGTGTGCAAAGGAGTGATCTCACTAAGGAGGCATGAAATCTGTCTTGGGTTAATAGGAAAGTAAGGGCATGAGGGGGCTGTTGGTGGAGTCAACAGAGAAGAGTTCCAGAAGAATTATATAATTGTTGGAGTGGGACCCATATAATAATTCAACTGGAAAAATCAGAAGTAGTAGTCAGAATGAGTTGTTTAGAATCAGTGTTTCAGGAACTTTGTGCCAAGGTCTAAGATATAAGCAAGGGAGTCAGTGGCCACGTTGTGATGAAGGGGAAAAGGCTTTGGATGGGTGGTCAAAGAACTGAGAGGTGAGCATATGAGGTCTGTTCCTAGGGTGTTGGGTTTGCCAAAAATGTTGATCATAATGGTAGTGAGGAGGAAAATAGTGACAAGATGCTCAAATTTTCAGTGAATAAGGGAAAATGACATAGTTATCAACAGGTGATAGCATCTAGGTAGTAGTGAGAAGCAAAATTTTATAGTGTGAACCTTAAGAGAATAAGAGTATTTTAAAGGAAGGTAGAGAGGACATAGTCTGCTAAAGAAAGGATAAGATAGTTATTTCTAAGGTATGTGGAAAAATTTTAAATGGTGACATGAGCAAGGGAATTTTTCTCTGCTGAAGTATAAACATCTAATGATTAATGGGAAAATTCAGGTAGGAAACTTTAATAATAGATAATATATTTATTGAATGCCTGGAGTTATGCATGTTATCTGACAAAGATATTGCAAAGTTATTTCTCTCAATGGTAATGGAGGAAAATCCAGCTTAAGGGGCTTGAGAATATGTCCAAGGTTGTTGCAAACTTGTAGTAGAAAGAACTAGAATTGAACCTAAATTGGTCTGATTTCAGAGCTTATGCTTCTTCTACTTGCCTTATTATCATTTTCTCATTCAATCTATGTGGAAGAAAAATATAATAGGTGGTATATTAGTTGCCAGACGAGGTGCTGAGATAAAACACTAAAAAACAGGAATAGTACCATTCTTCTATGTTCTACGAAGACAATACATTCATTTTCACTGAACACTTAAAATGTACAAGGCATTGGAGGTAATGAAAAATATAACAGAAATTTCTATCCTCCAGTTCCTTATTATCTATTTGTAAGTACACATAAATTGTATACAGAAAGATAACTATATACTGTCAGTTTTTCAGTGCTAAAAAGGTGTTATAAACAGTAAGTACAAAAGTGTGCCTGGTTAGAAATCACTGTGGGCTGGGAAGGCCGAGCAGTTTTCACAGAAGATGAACTCTGCCAAATGGTGACGGATGGAGAGCACCCAGAGAGATAAGAGAGAGGAAGGCATTTCAGGCAAAAGTGAAAATAGAAAGCAATGGCAGAAATGCTAAAAAGCATACTGTTGTGCAAAAGAATACAAAGAAATGTCCTCCATCTGTAGTTTCATCATGGCTGTGTGGGAGGTTTCTATGGTAGAGAAGCAGGGCATCAGACTGGAAGAGTTAAGTCCCAACCATACCACAAAGAGTCTTGAATGCTTGAAAAATTCAGACTTTTCTAGAGAACGTTGAAGGCTAAACTGAGGAATTAAAATCTGGAATTATATCCACTAAGGAACCAGAATAGTACATACTTAATTATGGGCGTGCAAGGATGAAAAATTTATTGTGTAAACTCTGGGTCTTCTTTTCTGCTTGGATTAAATGCTAAGATTATCCAATGATCTTCCAAATGAATCCCTGCCAGTACTCTCTCTTTCCAAGTCAGATCTCAGGCTCTTCACTTTAATCAAGCTCCTTGCAACTTCCGCACACATCTGGTCCAGCACTACCTCTGGGTGTGTTTTGCTAAGGTTGCTGCTCTGCCTGGAAGGCCCTTATTCCTCAGCTGCATGACCCGAGTCTTGCTTTCTCCAAAACCTTGCTAGAGGCTCCTGTGCTCCGAGATGACTTCCCAGACTAACTTCCCTCCTATGAGATTATCTCCCAGCTTTGTATTACTTGGCACTTACGGAGTGCTTGTAGGTATGTGATTTTGGCTTTGCTTTTGTTGTCTATTTGTTTTCTGTGTGTTACCTTTGTCTTTCTTGGGGTCAACGACCTTGTCTCCAGTTCTTTAGTATTCTTCAGTGTAATTAGCATAACACTTTGAAAACAGGAGAAGGATACAAAGAAATGCCCTTGAACTCAGCTTTGCTTCTCTGGACTTGGTTATCTTTGGTTCCAGAGTAGCAACAATAGCTAACAATAGTGTATCAAATTGAACAATCATTTATAATACTTTGGATCTGATCACAAAATAAGATTTAAAAAAATTTCTACATCTAAAGTTTCATTGTGGTTTGGCAAAAAAAAATTTTTTTCTTTGTTATAAACACTATCTTAATTGGAAAAGCGAATGGAAACTTCACTGAGACTTATCTGGAGGCATTTATAACTCCTTACAATTTATTTTCTATCTTCCAATTCAAGTCAAACAAAAAATTACACATTCTTTCTTTTGTATTTGTAGTTTCTGAAAAGAAGATACTAGCCAGTCATAGGTTTTAAAGATCATTTCCTCCAATATCTCATTTAATTAAGGAAAGCATCCTGTAGACTGTGGAAGCCCAGTCACTAGACCTCCTCTTCCAAATGTCACTTTGCTCCGAGTAAGACTCCAGTCATCCTACAAGTAAGTATTTAAAAAAGCACTCGGTTGATCTGGGTGCTGTCTCTCCACTCTCCATACAGTCCCCCTTCTCCTTCTTCCTTTTTTCCCTTATATCACATTTATTAATAAGTTCATGGAAGAATTTCAAATTTTAAAAAGTATAACACAGAAATCTCCATTTAGTGTTGGCTTGGTTAGATAATTACTTGAAACGTTAATATTGGTTTATTTATACGTAAGAACATTTGTACTTGTTAACCTGATAGGGTATTTTTATTCTCAGTATGTTTACAATTGTTTTCTATTTTACTTTTATAAATCATGAAGTTTTAGTCAGAAAGGGCCTATTACATAATCTCAATTTAAAGAACCAAGAGAAACTAAGATTCATGTAAAGAGATGTAGCCAGTTAGCTGCAGGGCTGAAACTGACACTTCCTTCATTAAAACACAGAGACACAGGCATATACACATCCACCCTGATTAAACTTCTACTATCACCGAGGTCAGCGTGGACTTGGGTTACAAAATGCTTATGGAATGCCTGGCCCTTTGGCTTTATAGGGAGTGGGGAAGACAAATAGATAAAGCAATCAATTGCAATAAAAATTATTGTAAAAACTACATATGCAAAGTGATATGGGAGCTCAGAAGGGAGTTAGGGAAGTCTTTAGAGAAACACATTTTATTTCTTTTTTATTTTTTAAAAATTTTTATTTATTCTGTGAGAGAGAGAGAGAGAGAAGGAGAGAGAGGGGGAATAAGCTGGAAGAGGGAGAGGCAGGCTCCCAGCGGGGCAAGGAGTCTGATGTGGGGCTTGATCCCAGGACCCTGGGATTATGACCTGAGCCGAAGGCAGACACTTAACCAACTGAGCCACCCAGGCGTCCCTAGAGAAACACATTTTATTTTTTTTTTTTAAGATTTTATTTATTTATTCGTCAGAGATAGAGACAGCCAGCGAGAGAGGGAACACAAGCAGGGGGAGTGGGAGAGGAAGAAGCAGGCTCATAGCAGAAGAGCCTGGTGTGGGCTCCATCCCATAACGCCAGGATCATGCCCTGAGCTGAAGGTAGACGCTTAACTGCTGTGCCACCCAGGCGCCCCTAGAGAAACACATTTTAAACTGAGTTTTTAAGTTCAACTAACATTCTTCTAAACTAAATGTAAGAAAGAGGGGATCACAAGCAGAAGAAACAACATGAATGAAAAATATGGAGGTATTAAGACTGCATTGTTCGTTCAAAAAGTGGTGACTAGTTTCATCTAGTGACAGGTTGGGGAAGGACATAAAGGAGAAGAAAGTGGCATAAGATGGCAAACAAAAGGCAAATTAGAGCTACTTTGTGGCAGATGTAGGGTATCACGTGGCAGGTTTTACACTTTGTACTTTAGAGACAATGAGGAGACACTGGAATTTTTAAAGTGGCAAAGTCACGTGATTAGATCTGTGGGTCAGCGAGATAAATCGTGGCCATAAAATAGCATGGATTAGAGGCAAGAGGTTGTTGAGGTAATTCATGTGAGAAATGATCAGGCTCTGAACTCTGGCAGTGTCAGAACAATTGGAGGAGAAGAGATAGTTCAAAACCTTCTAGATGCAGGACAGGTGTTGATGATTGAATAACAGAATTAGCAGGTGAAGAAGGACTTGTTGGTTTTACAGTGGATCCCTCGGTGCCACAAAAGGGACATGAGATATATATATAGGAACTCATCACAATGTTCTATACGCTAACCCGTGCTGATGATGCTTAGTTATTTCACTAAAATTTTTTAAGACTTAGCCACTATATCCTTTTGGATATAGACTTTGTCCAATTCATGCCTTCTTAAGAAATATCTGAACTCCTTTCTATATTTTAGTAATAATTAAATTTAAACTTCAGCGTTTAAAAATAAATATAAAAAAAAGTCAGGAATTTTCAGATGCACTGTTTATTTAGTTTTTGAAAGAACAAATTTCAAAAGATACTAAGCACTAATACATGTATAGGTTCATGAATGCTTAAACTTCAATCAGACATATTGAGAAATTTGATGTCGTAGTTTCTTTATTCATGTATGTATAGTATATGTACAAAGAGATATGAATATGTATTCCTATATATGTTACACATATACAAAAATATTTAGGACTTAATAGACTTACCTGTTAAAAAGTTGTTGTTTTTTAAATTCTATTTATTTATTTATTTATTTGAGAGAGAGAGAGAGAGAACGCAATGGGGGAGGGGCAAAGGGAGAGGAAGAAGGAGACTCTCTGCTGAGCAGGGAGCTGGACAGACGATCCCACAGGACCTGAGCCAAAGGCAGACCTCAACTGACTGAGACACCAAGCTGCCCCTAAAAGTTGTTCTAAATGATTTACAAATATTGACTCATTCATTCTGCGTAGTAATCCTATAAGTCAAATACTTTTATTATTCCTAGTTTATAATTGTGGAACCTTGAGGCACAGAGTTTTTAAGAAGCTTAAGGAAAGTCACAAAGCCAATAAGTGGCAGAGCCTGACTTTGAATTCAAAGGGTTTTGCTCCAGAGTCCTTGGTACATTTTTTTTTTAATGTAAGAAACTATCATTTGCCATTTTTTCCAGTGTTTTAATATTCAGGTAAAGTGCTGTTCAGTTTTTAACAATCTGGTTGTTTATAAACTATATATATAAAAGGAAAGAGAGTATAAGATAAGTTACGTAAAACTCTGAGCAGCAGTGTGTTGGGTGAATACTCAGTAAATTGGTAAAACAAATATGGTCTGCTCATTGAATCTATAATATAGTTATGGGTCTTTGATGCAATATCCCATAGACGCTGACAAACAAATATGAATCTGCTTCCACAATATTTACTTCATTTCTATAAAAAACAAAGATGAGAGCAGACACAAAACTTAAAGGTGTTATTTAGCAGTTTGAAATTAAGTTTTATTACTAGCATATACTTGAGTGTCGTAGAGTCGTTAGTAACATTGTAATACTAAGAATAATCAATCTGTTTATAAATAACACTGCAATTTAAAAAAATATCTTTTCTTTTTCCAGGAAATAATCTACACAGACTTTGAAGATTTAACAGTTTGAGAAAAGTTGAGAAGTACAGTTTTAGCAGATTGTGTTAAGAGGTGGAAAGAACCGTAGTACTTACTATCATGGCCTCTTGAGTTACTATTTATCTTATCATTTTGGATTGCTACTCAGCCTCATTTTATCCAGGTTGCTTTCCTTGACTGTCCTAAACAGTCTTCTCAGTTGAAAGCCTCTCTCCCTTTAAGACCCAAGTGGGGCAATCCAAGGAAATACATGGAACTCAAACTAAAAGTGTGTTGAGCAGATTAATGACCTAGTTAGTGCTCATGGCTCTCGCTCACCGATGCTTAATGTTAAAGAACTGCCATGATTTTCATTTTTGCTACCCATATTGGTTAGGTTTCATAAATTCATCTGACAAAAATGGCTCCGGGCCTCAGAGGACAAAAGGATTGATTTCAGGGATAGATCCACGTGGGAAATGTTTTTTAGTGAACGTGGGATAATGCTTAAATACATTGCAAGGTATTCCAGTGAAAGCAGACTATTTCAGATCAGGTATGTATATGAAATGACAGCTCCTTTATATCCCCATCTCCCCTCAAAATAATACACACACATCCCTTTACTTTGTTTTGTTTATTGCTTTACAAAGAAGAGGGGTTAATAAATTCTTCTTGATTTATGTGGAAAAGAACTCTAGAGTTTCTTCTTCGTATGGAGCAAAAGCTCAGCCACTTGGCTTCTAGCCCTCAATAAACTGCTAATTAGCCAGATGATGTTGATGGAAATTCTCACCTCCTCTGCGTCTCAGCTATACAGAGGTATAGCACTGTGTCTTCTCCTTCCTAGGATTGCTGTCATCATTAAATGCTATAGCCAACATATATTCTAGAGAAGTCTTGATTTTTCTCAGTTGCTCTGTCCTCTTGATTCTACCAACTGTTGAGTAAGTTGTGAGAAATAGAAGAGAATAATTAAATGTGTGTGTGTGTGTGTGTGCGTGTGTGTGTGTGTGTATGAGGTTCTTGTTTTTCACATTTAAAAGATAATATATTAGTAAATGGCTTAGCTTCACACATTTTTTTCTCTAGAGTCACAGTGAATTGAGCCAGTTAATTTAAAATATGAGTTTTAACCATCATGAAAGGCCAAGTTTGTTCCTAGAATATTGAACAAAGGTTATCACTCATTGACTCTACAGGAAGTATTATGACATAGTTTCTAGTGGCCTGAAACAAATGACAGATAACAATGACAACAGTAGCAAATATTAGCATAACACCATTTACAAAAAACCTTTCACAAGCTTTACCTTGCTGAATCCTCACAACTATCCTGGGAGGTAGAGGTCATTACTATTTCCATTCCATAAACAGGGAAATGGGCCAAGAGAGATAAACTTCCCCAGCTCCACACAGTGAGGAAGGGCCAGCTGTGACTTTGACCTGGGTCATCTGAAATCAGATTCTGGGCTGTTCTCACTATACTGTATTTCATTCCCAAAAAAACAATGTTTTTTAGTTAAAAAAAAAAAAGTATCATCTAATTTTTTTTTCCCCTTCTAGGTCCCAGAGCCAGAACCAAAGCTGCTAGGAATGAGACAAGCATCCCAGAAAGGACAAAACCTAGAGATAATAAGAGCACGGATAGCATTGCCAGAATACTTCCTCGTGCCAGATATAAGGACTTTGCACGTATCAACCCGTTTAATACTTATAAAAACCTTGAGTCCTAAGCTATAACATACTTCTCCTCACCCACATACACTGAGAGGTTAAATAACCTGCTTATGCCTGTACAGTGAATTAACTGAACATCTGAATTTGCACCTAGAAAAACTGGCTTCAGAGCCGAACCACTTGCATTTTGCCTCTTCCACCAGCCTGTGTGAGATACACCCGGGCATTCCCAGCATCACAGTACCAGAGGAAAGCCAGACCGGCAGACAGAACAGTCACAAAGAGACTAAGGTGAAAAAAAGTGCACACTGATCAATGTCAACAGGTAAGAAAGCATGCGAGAGGTCTAGCAAGGCAGAATAGTGGGATTTCTCCACGATAGACTGTTTACCATAGACAGAATCATGGCACGATTCTGGTTCCTGAGGACTCTGTGCAGAATTGGTAGCACACAATCCCAGAAAGAAGAAGGAATCAAATAGTAAGTCTCACCTGGCTAGACAATGGTAGAGTAAGCCAAGGGACCCAACTATTGGAAAGGAAATGCAAGGTCGTATCTTACAATAAAACAAAAACAAACAGTGCAAGAGCCTGGGATACAAAATTGGAACAGGATGACCAGATTGGATTTAGACCTCTGAGCCCCTGCGAGAGATGAGGCAGGGCACCAGGCAGGATGGGCTCCGGCATGCTGTGCTCTGTCTCAGCAGTGTAAGCGTGGGTGAGAAGCTCATGCCAACTAATCCTTGAACTTCTATTTCCCAATCTGCAGTAGTACCACCCACTTACTTTGGAATGAATAAGAGAAGATATCTTCGATATGAGTGGAGAGGATAGCTTCTTAATTTACAAAGTTAAATTCAGAGTCAAGGGCAAGGACAAGCCATTATGTGATAGAAGCAGCGGCTACTTGGGTGATGGTGTGTAAGTCTCCATCTGGATGTCCCCTCCTCCAAAACATTTTCCTGGATCCCCGGAGCTGATTTTATTAACCTCTCTGCAATAGCAGAGCATTCAAAGCACACTTACTGTTTTATACATCAATTCACTTTTTTCTTTTTTAGGAATTTGGTTGAGAATTGAGTTGTTGTTACTCAGTTTGTGTCATCAATCATCCATCTATGAAGGTACTCTTGTTTTATTAATTAATTAATTAATTAATTAATTAATGTAGCTGATCTCTTTTGAGTTTCCATACCCATGGCCCCCTCTACAAAAAGCTGTCATTTAAATGTGCTTCCATACATCCTTTTATTTGTATAGTAAGTGGGCATTGTTGTTTTGTGTCCACGCATTTTATTTTACATGTGCAGTATTGTTATAGTTCTTTGTTTCCTTTTCTCTTTTAATTTATTCATTATGTGTTTTAAAGATTCATTCATATTATTCTGTTAAGTCTAATTCTTTGCTGCTACTGTGGCCAAGCACCCCATAGTGTGCTGCCCTGATAATGAAACTTGTATTACCTCCTGCTTGTTGCCAAGCCCTTCAGAGCTTACGTGAGATTTTCTCCAGCAAAGTTCACAGGAGAACGATTGCTCACTCGTAGCAATTTGATTACATGTTGTGTAATTGCTCTCAAGAATGGTATGCTTTTCAATTTGGGTGTCTGTCTAGATTGTACATTCCTTGAGGGCAAGGAGGGTTATCTTACTCACTCATTTTTGTGTGCACACTGCCTAACTCAATGCAGAGAAAGTTATTAGTGTATATTTACTGAATAAATAAATGGGACCAGAGAGGCCAGTCTGTTTCACTCCCGAAGGCAAATAGCCTGCTGAAATATAAATGAGACCCATTTCCCATCAATTTACCTATGTAAGAGTCCTTTTTCAGTTTACCAGCGGCGGGAGTGGGGTGGGAGGGGCTATTCAAAAGCCGCCAGAGCTTAGGGACTCTGTGTCCTGTCTTTGAACTGTTGTTTCCGCAGAGGAGTGGAAGTGCTTTCCATTATTTTGAGTAAAAAGGACATGCTCCGTGGGGCTTCCCATAATTGTTCCGAGAGCCAGCAAACTGGACTTCCAGCACCACTTCTCCCAGAAATCAACATTGTTTCCTCTCTCACTCTACCTTCCGGTTTAAAAAAAAGAGAAAAAAGTTCCTGTTTGTGATGAACAGAGGTCAGGTTTCTCCGTGGGAATGTTCGCAAAGAATTAACATCCTTCTCCAGACAGTGTCACAGTGTCATGCAGCACGTTTTACCTTCCACGTAGGGTCCTTGTGTGGAATGTGCACAGACTGGGATATTCATTAGGGGATGACAGACTTACGGCCACATCGGGGGTCAATGCTAGACCAATTGGAAGATGAACATAGGTGGCTTTTTAAAATAAAATGATACAGGTTCCTGGCATGAAACCAAGGCTGCAGTAGTGTGTAGCATTGTTTAAAACAAAACTGAAGCATACCCAAGCATTTGTCTGCGCCCTCAAACAATGCAGTTCAAAACATATATGTGCTTTTTCAATTATCAATGCCAGAAAAAATTAGACAAAAAGCAAAATAATAAAATCCATCATCTGTTGTAATGTCTAATATTTAAATTTCCTACCATGTTTTTATCTCTTGTAATACCAGAAGATTTTATTTTATATTTAATGTCTAAAATGTGCTTTTTGAAGCAGAAAGAGAAATGTGTTTAATAATAAATAATACTTTATTAGGAGGGAAAGAAAATGTAACATTGACAACTGATCGTTTTTGTTTAGTACCATGAACCTGAGAGCTTCTGAGAATCTGGAAAACCTGTGTTGAAGAATTGGCATTGCTGAGGGGCTGGGTGGTCTTAGACTCCATGCTTCTGCATAGGACTTCTGCAACTGTAAAGCCAATGGTACACGGACAACACTAAAATCTATTCTTATAGATTTGGGAAAACCCTGGAAATTTCATTAAGTCTTATTTGTTGCCTTTGAGAGGGACTGGGTCAAATTAAATATCCGACCAAGAGTTTTGCATTAGTTTTCAAATTACTGGGTTCTCTAGGAGAGAGATGGAGAGTTTTAGTTTTTCCATGAATCTCAGCAAGGTTTATTTTCCAAGGAGAGTATTAATAGCACCCAGCACAAGTGCAAATAAACTTGGAGAGTTCTGTGTAACAATGGGCACAATTAACTTTTCAAACAAAGGATAAGCTTTCCCAAAACTTAGTCATATTCTCTATAACCTTTTCCTAATGAAATTGGCTTACTGCCTAATCAAAATATCCATTAACAAGAAATATCTCAAAGATGACTTCTGACAAATCATTAATCTCTGAAATTGTAATTAGTCATCATATATTATTTAGTAGAGGTATTGGAGGGAGAGTCATCAATGTCAGAATCAATGGCCAATGCTTATTGAGTAGATAGACACAATTTTAAGTTGTTTGGAGGGGCTGATTCAGTTAATCCTCTTAAAAACCCTATCAATAACTGCTAGTATCATATTTATTTTATAGATGAGGAATTTTATAGATCTGAGCTAGAGTTTAACTCAAGTATTTGGTTCCAGAGTCCATGGCTGATCTATAATGCCACAATAAAAGCATATCAAAAACAAGTATTAAATTTTAAGGAATTCTCCTTCCTCCCTTTCTCCCTTCTTCCCTCCCATCCTTTTTCCTTCTTCCCATACTCTCTTTCTCTTCATCAAAATATAGTTTAAACACCTACTAAGTGTCACACACTGTTAGGTACTGAGAATTCTAAGGTAAATTAAATGGGATCCATAATCATCAAAGTGTTCACTACTTAGTTTGATAAACAGATACACATGCAAGTAAACAGTTACACATGCACTCTAATAACCACCAAATGGGCACAATGGAAGAGCCCATTTGGCCCAAGAAACCTGGGAAAGAGATTCCAGAGGCAATATTTAACCTGGTCTGAAAGAATATTAAGTGTAGATTGAAAGGACAGAGCGTTGTCAATAGAAGGAGTTCGTGTAAAGTCCCAGAAGTTTAAAATTTTGGCTTCAGTGCTCAAGCCTGGAGGATGGAAACAGATAAGTGATAGCTATACACCCAAAAGATTTATGTTCTCTCTTGGTCACTTGACAATTATCACCAAGAAATATTTTTAAATTAGTGTTTCTTTCTAATTTAGATGATAAACATGTAATCAAAACGACAGTTCTGCTTAAGACTCAAATCAGCTCCTTGTCAACATTCACATTTGCATTCCCGGTCTTCATGATAATCCTTTGAAGTATAAGGGATGAATATTACCATTATTGCCATTTTGCAGTTCAGCACACAGAAGCTCAGGGAGATAGGATGGCTTGGTAAATTAACATTAGCATTACATGGCAGCACCGATGCTTTGACTCCTGATCCAGTTCTGCTTCCTGGCACCACATGCTATGGCTGGACCAATGCTCTCCACACCGTATCTTATCAACACAGTAAAGTGGGCAAAGCAGAAAAATTATAGAAGTGTGGGTCTCTGATGAATCAGAGAGCCAATGTATCAGTTCTATGTTATTTCTAGATTTCTTTCTCTGTGATAAAAACCTATTTGTTTTAAAGCTGTGATCACAAAGACAGCATGGTACTGGCACAAAAACAGACACATAGACCAATGGAACAGAATAGAGAAGCCAGAAAGATCCTCAGCTCTTTGGGCAACTAATCTTTGATAAAGCAGGAAAAAACATCCGGTGGAAAAAAGACAGTCTCTTCAATAAATGGTGCTGGGAAAATTGGACAGCTACATGCAAAAGAATGAAACTTGACCACTCTCTCACACCATACACAAAAATAAACTCCAAATGGATGAAAGACCTCAATGTGAGACAGGAATCCATCAAAATTCTAGAGGAGAACATAGGCAACAACTTCTATGACATCGGCCAGAGCAACCTTTTTCACGACACATCTCCAAAGGCAAGAGAAATAAAAGATAAAATGAACTTATGGGACTTTATCAGGATAAAGAGCTTCTGCACAGCCAAGGAAACAGTCAAAAAAACTAAGAGACAGCCCACGGAATGGGAGAATATATTTGCAAAGGACACCACAGATAAAGGACTGGTATCCAAGATCTACAAAGAACTTCTCAAACTCAATACACGAGAAACAAATAAACAAATCATAAAATGGGCAGAAGATATGAACAGACACTTTTCCAATGAAGACATACAAATGGCTAACAGACACATGAAAAAATGTTCAAAATCATTAGCCATCAGGGAAATTCAAATCAAAACCACACTGAGATACCACCTTACGCCAGTTAGAATGGCAAAGATAGACAAGGCAAGAAACAACAATTGTTGGAGAGGATGTGGAGAAAGGGGATCCCTCCTACATTGTTGGTGGGAATGCAAGTTGGTACAGCCACTCTGGAAAACAGTGTGGAGGTCCCTTAAAAAGTTAAAAATTGAACTACCCTATGACCCAGCCATTGCACTACTGGGTGTTTACCCCAAAGATACAGACGTAGTAAAGAGAAGGGCCATATGCACCCCAATGTTCATAGCTGCATTGTCCACAATAGCCAAATCATGGAAGGAGCCGAGATGCCCTTCAACAGATGACTGGATTAAGAAGCTGTGGTCCATATATACAATGGAATATTACTCAGCTATCAGAAAGAACGAATTCTCAACATTTGCTGCAACATGGACGGCACTGGAGGAGATAATGCTAAGTGAAATAAGTCAAGCAGAGAAAGGAGTCAAGCATATGGTTTCCCTCATCTATGGAACATAAGAAGTAGGAAGATCAGTAGGAGAAGAAAGGGATAAAGAAAGGGGGGGTAATCAGAAGGGGGAATGAAGCATGAGAGACTATGGACTATGAGAAACAAACTGAAGACTTCAGAGGGGAGGGGGTGGGGGAATGGGATAGACTGGTGATGGGTAGTAAGGAGGGCACGTATTGCATGGTGCACTGGGTGTTATANACGTGGGGAATGGGATAGGCTGATGATGGGTATTAAGGAGGGCATGTATTGCATGGTGCACTTGGTGTTATACGCAACTAATGAATCATGGAACTTTATATCAAAAACCAGGGATGTACTGTATGGTGACTAACATAATATAATAAAAAATATTATTATAAGAAAAAAAACCCTATTTGTTTAAAATGACTGAACGAACTACTAAGTAGTCTATCGTCGATTAAAACTGAAATTGTACTTCATTTAATGAAATAATATTTTAATATTTCTTCTGTAATAGTATTTTTTTCTGATAATTCTTCGCCAGAATATTTTTATTAGCTGTGTTAAGAAAAAAACTTTCAGGGGCGCCTGGGTGGCACAGCGGTTGGGCGTCTGCCTTCGGCTCAGGGCGTGATCCCGGTGTTATGGGATCGAGCCCCACATCAGGCTCTTCTGCTATGAGCCTGCTTCTTCCTCTCCCACTCCCCCTGCTTGTGTTCCCTCTCTCGCTGGCTGTCTCTATCTCTGTCGAATAAATAAATAAAATCTTT
>NC_048227.1:69520961-69608695 GCF_002007445.2 Ailuropoda melanoleuca
AAAAAAAAAAAAAAAGAAAAAAACTTTCAAAAAAAATACCTGTTGGGAGATGTCTTAGCTCAGGCTTCCATAACAGAATACCACAGGAGTGGGGGGGTTAAAAAACATAAATTTATGTCTTCCAGTTCTAGAGGCTGGGAAGCCCAAGATCAAGGTGCCAACAAGCCACTTCTCTTGGCTTGTAGGTGGCTGCCATCTCCCTGTGTGCTCATACAACCTCTGTGTTGACTCAGAAAGTGACAGCAAGCTCTCTGATGTCTCTTCTAATAAGGGCACTTATTCCATCATGAGGATTCCAACCTCATGACCTTTTTTATTTTTTTAAAGATTTTATTTATTTAGTTGACAGAGAGAGAGAGCACAAGCAGGAGGAGTGGCAGAGGGAGAGGAAGAAGCAATCTCCCCACCGAGCAGAGAGCCCAATTCGGGTCTTGATCCCAGGACCCTGAGATCATGACCTGAGCTGAAGGCAGACGCTTAACTGACTGAGCCACCCAGCTGCCCCGATCATGACCTCTTTTAACTCAAAGTACTTCTCAAAGGCCCCACAAATGCCGACACATTGGGAATTAGGGCTTTGACATATGAATGGGGGGGCACAAATATTCAGTCTATAGCATGAGATGATTCTGCATGAGTCACTTGCATTCTGCATGTTTTATGAGCAGAGACATGACATCATTTTCCTGGACTGTCCTTTCAAAGTTGTTGCAAACCAAATAGCTTTGGAAGATAGAGATAGTGTCTCCTTCTGGAAAAAAAGGCAGTTTTATTTATTTTGCAGTTTAATAAGGTAATGTCTCTTTCTGAGGCAAGATCAGAAAGATTTACTTGCATTCTGTCATAAAAGATTGGGTATTCCTAAACTCAGGGTTTCTCTCTTATAACACAACCCACTTTGTTATGTTGGCTTCCAGGAATTAGGGGCTCAGGGAACCAGTGCAAGAAAATGCTGTTATCCTGGCTCCTGGTATTATTGAGGGTAATAAACTGTCTTTTGTCTTACCCATGTCTTATGTCTTTGCCCATATCCATAAATCTGTGGCACGTTAACTTTTAGCTTGTAAGTAGGGTAAAATCTCAAATTCTGCACAGTTCTTGACAATAGCTAAACCAGAAAACCATATTGTGATAAGGAAAGAAAAAAGTATATATGAATATATAAATAACTCCTAAGTCAAAGAGAAGTTCAGTGTTGATGCTGCATTCATATTTTAATGTTCCAATTATTATTTTATGTCCAAGGCTCTCACGTAACATCGTAGTCAGAAGCTATCTCGAAATAATCCAGACTCAAACCATTCAGCAAAGAAGGCCTTATCATAGGAAGAACAAGTTCTCCTTGATGCAAATAGCTTATATATCAATAAAACACTTCACACATTTTTAACCTAAACCAATCTAATCAAGTGTCATGTATTAATTGATTAAACTATTCCTTTATTGAACAAAGTTTATTTACCTGCCATGAATAGACCCCTCATAGCTGCAGCAGGAATTTCTCTTGGCACTGAGGATATAGTAATGCAAAAAATGGTGAAAGTCTCTGAGCTCAGGAAACCCAAATTCTCATCTGGGGAAGAGTCAACAGTTAACAAATAAATATGATTCTAGATAGGGAAAAGTACATTGAATATAAAAAAGTCACAGGGGGATAGAGACTAATAAGGACCAATGGAAGACATGAAATATAGAGGAAGGCTATTTGAGAAGGTGATGTATGAGCAGAGACCTGAAAGGGTAAGTCATGTGATCTGGGGAGAAAAGCCTTCCAAACACACAAAACCAGCCAGTCAGGAACAGGAATGAATGTAGCATGTTCTAGGAAAAGCAAAAAGGCCAGTGTGACAGAAGCAAATGAACCAAGTGAAAAGTGGTAGGAGACAAAACTGGAGCTGAAGGCAAGGGCGTATTCATGTGTGAGCTTGGAGGCCTTGGTAAGGACCCGGACTTTATGGTAAGTGTGATAGAAAACCATTCAAGCATGTTAGCAGAAGATGTTTGTCCAGTCAATATGCTGTGTAAGGGTAAACATGCTATTACACTACACTATATTATAAGAGAAGATAGTGGTGGTGATTATAAGAGGTGATGAGAGAAGCCGTTAAAAATGCCATCTTGGAGGTATATTTTGAACATAGTTGTTACTGATAGTCTGGATACGTGGTGTGAGAAAAAGGCCTTATTCAAGGATGATTTTCAGGTTTTGCCTGACCAGTGGACTGAGTGTTGATGCCTCCAAGATAGGGAAGAAGTAGAAGGAGTCAGTTTTGTGGAAGAAACAATGAGTTCTTTTTTTGCCACAAGAAGTTGAATTTTCTAAAATACATTGAAGCGGGGATGTTGAGTGGGCAGGTTCTGTAGTACAGAGAAAGGGTCTAGGTAGGGTTCTGGTTATCTATTGCTGTGTAACAAAACCCACAAAGCTTAATGACTTAAAATAACAGCAACATGAATTTTGTTTCAAACTTGCAACTTGAGTAGTTCTTGATGGGGACTTTTTTCTGCTTTATTTGACATCACTAGGGCAACGAGAAGGCTGTAGGCTGAAATCATCTAAAGCCTCACTTACTCGCCTGTTGGGTGGTTGATGATAACGGACATCTGCTATCTGCCTGGCTGGGCTGAACTCCTAAACATGGCCTAACCATGTGACTGCTTGACTTCCTTGCAGCCAGTGGCTGGGTTCCAAGGGTGCACTTATGGAGAGAGAGAAAGTTTTACCAGGGTAAAACTGTACAGCCTTTCCCAATCTAGTCTCAGGAATCCCACAGCTTTAATTTTGCCTCTTCTATTCCTTAGAAGTGAGTCACTAAGGTTGGCTCATATTCAAAGGGAGGGGAGTTATATTTCACCCCACTAACTGATACAGCAAAACGTTTGTGTAAGTGTTTTAAAACCATCACAACTAAAGAAATGAATTTGGGAATCATTGGCACATTTATGACATTTATGCCTATTAGAAGGGATGAACTTGCTTAGGGAGAGAGTTAGGTCAGAAGGGAAAGAAGGCTAAAGACAAAGCCATGGAAGACACCAACATTTAGAGTCTCTTGGAGAAAGAGGAGCCAGAGAAGGAACTAAGAAGGAGAAGCCATTGGAGTAGAGGAAAAACCAGGAGAACACTGGGTCCTGAATCCAAAAGATGAAAAGTGTTTCACAAAAGAGACAAAATTGTGTCAAATACTGCTGATGGCTTACATATGTCTAGTAAGGGGAAGACTGGAAACTAGATGTGGTACGAAGCAGGTTTTTGGGCATTTTGACAAGAGCAATTTCAGCTTCGTGGTGAGAACACAAATCTGATCAGAAAGACTTAAAGGGAGAATTGGGAGGTAAGAATGCAAAGACCATTTTCCAGTCTTCTTTCATATGTTCTTTACTGCACAAGGCCCCATAAGGTCATAATATAGAAGATAAGGGGGGCGGGGAGCTATGGCTGAGCATAAGTGTAGGTGAAATCATTTATTTTTGGGTATGGCTGAAAATAATCCTTCAGCACACGTTGACTGTACTTTTTCCCTCTGAATTTTTGATGGCCGAATTATCTCATTTTAACATTGAAAGTAGGACTATTCGTTGATTCTTAAGACTGACTTTTGAAATAGTTCTTATATCCTGACACTGACAGTAGGAGACACTTCTTATGCCATGACTTTGACAGCAGGAGACTTTCAGCGAATAGTCTGAAAACAAAGCAGGGTCTTATTAACTATAGGTCACATTCTCAGTGAAAAGCAGAGGTGAGAACCTATTGCATGTAAGCACATTTTCAGTTGTTAATTTGGGTTAAATTTCTTTTTCATTTTAATCAGAGAAACAAGCAGTTTAAAATGGATCTAATAGACATTTTTAACCCTAATTTTTCAAACTATCCTATAAAACTATATTAAATCAGGTCAATCACATTTTCTAGGTAAGAATGTTAATAAGAGCTAACACTGAGTACCTACTTTTTAATGATTACTGATCTTACAGTACTTTTTTCCAAACACTCTTTAAAATATGTAATGTTTAATATCATAATGTTATGAGATGGGTTCATCTTACAAATAAGGAAACTGAGGCTCAGAGGGATCAAATGACTTGCTTAGAGTCAGACAATAAGGTGGTAGAGCAAGGCTAGCGAGAAATTTAAATCAGAGTCTGGGCTCCTTATTACTGGGCATATTGCACCATCAAAAGCATGCTCTTTTACCAGAAAAGGCAAGTAAACTGCAACTGCTTTTCAACAAGTTTTTTTTTAAATGACCAAATAAAATTGAAGTATTTAAAAAGTCCCCTCTCAGCTAAGAAAAGAATGTGAAATTCTCAGCCCCTTGGGTGACTTTTTTTAAGTGTAGAAGGAAAAAAAAACAAAACATACTGCAGTGCTCCAATTAAAGATACACCAACACAAGGGGAATGCCAATTACCTCTGTACTTTCAGAGAGCAGAGAGTTCTTTCTTGAAAGCAGCTTTGTTTGAAAGACAAACACTAGGAAGGAAAAGTATTGGTAAAGTCTCATCAGGAGGCAAGCGCTGTTCCCTGGGCTGGCAGCCATCTACTGCTTAGTTCTCAGAAATGTTTAGGATGCTGGCTTTCTCCAAACCTGGAGTTAAAGGAAAGTCATCTGACTATGCGGTATCAATTTGGCCAGTGGGGCCAAATCCTTGTGGGATTAGGATGAGAGCCCTAAGACCTTGGTATGGCTCATTTCCTTACCCAACAGGCCATTGACATCCAGCTAGCAAATAGTATTTAATTCATTCAAAAAATATGTATTAAGCCTCTACTATGTACGGGCACAATCTGCGGTCCTGGGGATACAAGATGAAGGAGACCAAGTCCCCCAAGAAGCTGATAGCTTCTCTAATATGGAAGAAAAACAAACAGGTAATTTAAAGTGCATGGTAGGTGCAATTATTATAACTGGGGGGCAGAGGGTAATTTAAGAGCAGGTGAAAGTTCTATTAGGCTTTGAATGATAAATATTGGTGTTTTATTGTATCTAGGTGGGATAGGGACAGAACAGTCATTCGTTTGTAAGAACACACAAAAAGTCTTTGAAAGACAGAAGACACGTACATCACTGTTTTAGTAATAGTAATACATTCAGTAAATACATATTCACTCTAATATAGTCAAACAATATGTAAATAAGAAAGTAAAGGAATCTGAAATCCCAGTAGTCAGAGACAATCATTCTCATGTTTCCATGAGGGGATCACTATGAGAGTAATACTTGTGGCCTCTCTTCCCCCTCACTCGCTCTTTCCTATAAAATGAGAATTAAGTTTTATCTGATCATGAGCAGAGCCTTTGATAGAATTTACATTATTGATATGTTTAGCTCTGTTTCTACTTCCAAGTAGCAAGCACATGTTCTGGAGACAGACTTGAAGACTCATCACTCACTGTTCACACTGCTGGAGCCCAAATGGACATGAAGAGTAAAATTTCCCCTTATGATGTCTTGTAGGAGTCAAGCGTGCAGAATTAGAATCTCCTTTGGGTGGTTGGCTCATCCTGAGGTGACACCCTGATGGAAATACTGGGAGATGCACCTGGCCCTAGAACCAATTAATATTCTTTAATCCCAAGCTAGCAGCATAAAAGCTTATAGACATTTTGATTTCTACCTGCTTTCTGTTTTCATCAATTGTTTCATGTACGTTTATCATTTATAAGACAGAAATAATTTTGCCTCAGAAAGTTCATGTAAGAATTACTTGGCATAAAACATTAACGCTGCCTAAGTATGCTTGGCAGGTATTTGGTGAGGAGCAGAAGTTAGTTCCTCTCTCTTTCATGTTCTTGCTCTAAAAAACAATTAGAATTTTAGAGGCAGAGATTTCCAAAGAGATCTTGATCTCCTCCAGCCTCTCTACTAATGTGTGATCCTGTTCCAGAGTTCTGTGTTTGAAAAAGTCTAGTGAAAGGTAATTTACTATTTTGTAATTAACCCTAAATTTAAAACTAATTTAAATCCTTTCCACAAATGAGAAGTTTTAATCATTGGAGGTTCTATACACCAAACCATAATCTGCCTTTGTATAAAGTTCCATCAGTGTTCTGGAGTCTACCTTCTGGAGAGACATAGCAAGTCTACCATTTCTACTACTTGGTTGGTAATCATTCAGATATCAAGCCATCTTCCCCCTAATTTTTTCAGCCATTCCTTGGTCAATATTGGACACATAGTAATTGCTCAGTATGGATAAACTAAGCTCCAGTGTCTTAAATAGTCAACTGTCTACTTAACATTTATCTCCATTTGAAAGGAATAGCTCAAATTTAGCATATTCGAAATGACACCCTTGACTTACTCCCCAATCCTTCACTCCTACTTCTTCTTTTTTTTTTTTTTTTTTTTTTTTTTTTTTTTTTTTTACCATTTTATGTATTTATTTGACAGAGAGAGAGAGAGCACAAGCAGGGGGAGCAGCAGAGAGAGAGAGGCTACCTTTTTCCTCTTGCATTTTCTTGCCTGGTTTATTGAAGATTCATGGACTATATAATTATGGGTTTATTTCTGGGTTCTTTTTCCAGTTCTATTGATCTATGTGTCTATTTTTTGTGCCACCACTTTGATCACTATAGCTTTGTGGTGTAACTTGGAATCTGGAATTGTGATACCCCCAGCTTTGTTTTTCTTTTTCAAGGTCACTGTGGCTATTCGGGGTCTTTTGTGGTTCCATACAAATTTACAGATTATTTGCTCTAGTTCCATGAAAAATGCTATTGGTATTTTGATAGGGATTGTGTTGATTCTGTAGATTGCCTTGGGTAGTATAGATGTTTTAACAATGTATGCTCTTCCAATCTGTGAGCATGGAATATGTTTCCATTTGTTTGTGTCATCTTCAATTTCTTTCATTAATGTTTTATAGTTTCAGAGTATAGGACTTACACCTTCTTGGTTAAAGTATTTTATTATTTTTGGAACAATTAAAAATGGGAGTGTTTCTTTAATTTCTCTTTCTGCTACTTCATTACTAGTGTATAGAAAAGCAATGGATGTCTGTACATTGATTCTGTGTCCTGTGACCTTTGAATTCATTTACCAGTTTTAGTTGTCTTTGGTAGAGCCTTTAGGGTTTTCCATATATAGTACCATGTGATTTGCAAATTTTACTTCTTTCTTACCAATTTGGATGCCTTTTATTTCTTATTCTGGTCCAATTGTGTGACTAGGATTTCCAGTACTATGTTGAATAAAAGTGGTGAGAGTGGACATCCTTGTCTTATTCCTGATCTTAGGGGGAAAACTTTCAGGTTTTCACCATTGATTATGATATTAGCCATGGGTTTTACATATGTGGCCTTTATTATGTTGAGGTATGTTCCCTCTAAGCCTACTTTGCTGAACGTTGTCATGAATGGATGTTGTACATTCTCAAATGATTTTCTGCCTCTATTGAAATGATCATATAGTTTTTATCCTTTCTCTTGTTGATGTGATTGATTAATTTGTGAATATTGAACTATCCTTGTATCCCAGGAATAAGTCCCATTTGATTATGGTGAATGATTTCTTTAATCTACTGTTGGATTTGGTTTGCTAATATTTTGTTGAGGATTTTTGCATCTATATTCATCAGAGATATTGGCTTGTTGTTCTCTTTTGTGGTAGTGTCTTTATCTGATTTTGGTATCAGGGTAATTCTGGCTTTATTGAATGAATTAGGAATTTTCCCTTCCTCTCTGGTTTTTGGAATAGTTGGAGAAGAATAGATATTAACTCTTCTTTAAATGTTTGGTAGAATTTTCCTGTGAAGCCATCTTGTCCTAGACTTTTGTTTGTTGGGAGCTTTTTGATTACTGAATCAATTTCATTGCTAGTCTTTTCCAATTTTCTATTTCTTCCTGATTCAGTTTGGGAGGTTATATGCTTCTAGTAATTTATCAATTTATTCTAGGTTGTCCAATTTTTTGCATATAATTTTTCATAATGTTCTCTTATAATCCGTTGTATTTCTGTGGCGTCAGTTGTTATTTCTCCTCTTCCAGCTCTGGTTTCTTTTTATTTGGGTCCTCTCCCTTGGTTTGTTATTGTTGTTTGTGGGTTTTTTTTTCCTTCTTTCTTTCCTTTTTTTTTTTTTTTTTTTGGTTTTTTCAAAGAACTAGATCCTATTTTCATTGATCTGTTCCTTTGTTTTTATTTTTTGGTTTCTATTTCATTTATTTCTAGTCTAACCATTATTATTTATTTCTTTCTACTGATTTTGGGTTTTGTTCTTCTTTTTCCAGTTCTTTTAGATGTAAGGTTAGGTTGTTTAAGGTTTTTCTTACTTTTTGAGATAAGTCTGTATTGCTATAAACTTACCTCCTAGAGCAATTCTTTCTACATCCCAAAGATTTTAGACCATTGTGTTCTCATTTTCATTTGTCTCCATGAATTTTTTAATTTCCTCTTTGATTTCTTGGTTAACCCATTCATTGTTTAGTAGCATGATATTTAATCTCTATGTATTTGTGTTCTTTCCAGATTTTTTCTTCTGGTTGATTTCTAGTTTCATAGCATTATGGTCAGAAAAGATTTATGGTATGACTTCAGCCTTTTTTAATTTGTTGAGACTCATTTTGTGTCCTAATATGTGATCTATTCTGGAGAACGTTTCATTTGCACTTGAAAAGAATGTGTATTCTGCTGTTTTAGGATGGAATGTTCTGAATATATCTGTTTTGGTCCATCTGGTCCAATGTGTCATTCAAAGTCATTTTGATTTTCTGTTTAGATGATCTGTCCATTGATGTAAATGGGGTGTTAAAGTCCTCCATTATTAGTGTTTTACTATATATTACTTCCTTTATGTTTGTTATTAGTGACTTTATGTATTTGGGGGTTTGCATGTTAGGTGCATAAATATTTACAATTTTTATATATATTTTTTGAACTGCTGCCTTTATGATACATAGTGTCCTTCTTTGTCTCTTGCTACAGTCTTTATTTTGAAGTCTATTTTGTCCAATATAAATATTGCTAATCCAGCTTTTTTTTCACTGCTATTTGCATAATAAATGGTTTCCCATCCCTTCACTTTCAATCTGTATGTGTCTTTAGGTCTGAAATGAGTCTCTTGAGGGCAGCATATATATGGGTCTTGCTTTTTCACCCATTCAGTCACCCTATGATTGGGGTGTTTGGTCCATTTATATTCACAGTAATTATTGAAGGTAAGTACTTATTGCCATTTTGTTACTTGTTTTATTTTATTTATTTATTTTTTCCTTCTCTGTTCCTTTCTTCTCTTGCTCTCTTCTCACAATTTGCTGGCTTTCTTTAGTGATATACTTGGATTCCTTTCTCTTTATTTTTGCATATCTATTATTGGTTCTTGATTTGTGGCTACCATTAGGTTTATATATAATATCTTCCGTGTATAGCAATCTATATTAAGTTGATGGTCACTTAAGTTTGAATCCATTCTTTACTACTCTCTAACCACACATATTTTAGGTATATGATGTCACACTTTACATCCTTTTATTTTGTGAATATCTTGACTGAGTTTTATAGATATACTTAATTTTATACTGCTTTTGTGCTTCTTACTTTTCTTACTCCTGCTTATGGACTTTCCTTTCAACTCACAGAGTACCCTTTAACCTTTCTTGTAGGGCTGGTTTAGTGGTCATAAAGTCTTTTAGCTTTTGTTTTTCTTTATTTCTTCTATTCTCAGTGATAACCTTGCCAAGTATTCTCAGCTGCAGGGTTTTGTTTTGTTTGTTTTGTTTTTTCTTTCAGTGCTTTGAATATATCATGCCACTCTCTTCTGTCCTGTATAGTTTCTGCTGAAACATCAGCTAGCTGACGGCCTTAAAGGATGTCCCTCCTATGTAACTGTTTTCTTTTCTCTTATTGCTTTTAAAATTCTCTCTTTATCACTACTTCTGTCATTTTAATTACTAAATGTCTTGGTGTGGACCTCCTTTGATTGATTTCATAGGGGGCTCTCTGTCCCTCCTCGATCTGGATTTCTGTTTCTTTCCCCAGATCCAGGTAGTTTTCAGGTGTTATTTATTCAAATATATTTTCTGCCCCTTTTCTCTCTCTTTCTAGGATCCCTATAATGCAAATATTACTATGTTTGGTGTTATTGCTGAGATTCCTTAGTCTATTTTCATTTTTTATCATTATTTTTTCTCTCCTGTTCAGCTTGATTGCTTTCCATTACTGTGTCCTCCAGGTCACTGATCCATTCTGTTATTTATTCTACTATTTATTGTATGTAGTGTATTTTTAATTTCAGTTGTTGAGTTCTTCATCTCTGATTGATTCTTTTTTATATTTTCTTACTCTTTGTTGAAAATCTCACTGAGGTCCTCCACTCTTCTTCCCAAGTCCAGTGAGTATCTTTATGACCATTACTTTAAATCCTCTATCAGGCATATTACTTATCTCCATTTCCTTTTACTCTCTTGCTGTGATTTTGTCCTGTTCTTTCATTTGGAACATATTCCTCTGTCTCCTCCTTTTGCCTAATTCTCTGTCTCTGATCCTATGCATTAGGAAAGTCAGCCAACTCCTCTTAAAGTAGTAGCCTTATGAAGAAGAGGTTCTGTGGTGCCCTGCAGTACAATGTCCCCTGTTCACAAAAACCTGGGCTTCAGGGGTGTCACCTATGTATGTTGCATACACCCTAGTCTTGTGCCTGAGCCACATTGCCTTTATTCCATTCATCTGCTGTGGTTGACCTTGCCTTTTGTCGGCAGAGTTTGATCCCTCTTTTTAGTGTGCCTGTCTGAGGATGCCTTGGGCTTGAGTTGAGATAAATAAGGGATTTGCCAGAGATATGGTAGCACTGAACTATAGGGTACCTTCCCTATGTTGTCCCCAGAATAGCTTTCATTGTTGGGTAGGCCTGCAGTCAGACCAGATATCTGCCCCCAGCCCACTGGGGGGTCTGCAGTTAGACTGGTGTGTGTGTTTATCTTCTTCTCTCCCCAGGCACCAGTCACTTTTGGAGTGATGCTGGTCCCTGTTGAGGCTGCTTGCACCTTGCCAGGCTTATGGCACTGCTTTGGATGGGTTCTGGCTAAGGTCATATTGGAGGGGGTGTGTTGTCAGGAGAATGTGTGGGCAGGGCATGCTGTTAGCACATTAAGCGTACACTGTTGATGCTGTACTGGTTCTCACAGGTGTCCATGTGTCTAGGCTGAGGGCAGGGGAGGGAAATGGCACTCACCAACTCTTGTTTTTGGAGAAGTCTCCCAAGGATCCCTGCCCATCCAGCATACACTTTAAGATTAGTAAACAATTCTCCCTCCCAATTATTCCAAACATTTTTCGAACAGCTGCCTCTATGCTGTATCTCCACAAGGCTGTTTGTTGTGCTATTTCTTTAAGGGTGGGGACTCAGTTTCCTTTCATCCTTCTGACTTTCTTGGAGCTGAAGCTGCTGATTTTTTAAAGTTCTGGGTGTTAAGCCCTGCTGATTGTAAGGATTTATGAAATTATGCCCCTCTGATTTTCAAAGCCGAATGTTATGGGGATTTGTCTTCCCTGCGTGTGTTCCCCATGCCTGGGGTGCCTGGTGTGAGGGTCTATTTGTTTCCCCTCTCTGTGCCTGCAGCATTCTTCCCCAGCACAGACAGTCCCACAGGTGCATTTAGTCTCTGTCCTTTCTACCCTCTTCAATGTGTTTTTTTCTTTGTGTTTAGCTGTGGAGTCTGTTCTCCCAGACTTGGGCTGTTTTCTGGGTTATTTACACTGGTTTAGGTGTTATGTATTTGTATCATGGGATAAGATGAGCTTAGGGTCCTCCTACTCTGCCATCTTCCCTGGATCTTGTCTTTCCTTTTTAAGTTTCTGGAAAGCTTTCTCTGGAATTAAGATTCTTATTGGTATAACAGACTACTCATACAGTTTTATTTCCCTAAATTCTGCCATAATTTCCACTTAGTAATTGTGTAGATTTTACATTCCCATAAAATTAGTGATGTACTGATATTATCAACTGACTCCTTAGGGGGAAGAATCCCTGAATCGTAGCATTTGCTATTTTCAAGTTATAAATTTTCCCATCATGGTAGATTTCCATCTACCAATGTGACATCAGTCCTGGCACAAAACTCCTAAAAATTTAACAACTAGCTCCTGGGAGCTTGTATGAGCTGATTCCAACACACTACTGAGAAAAAACCTTATAAGAAGCTCACTCTCACTCCTATCCAACCTCCCTTTTATTCTCCAACTTCCTTTCAAAAATATTGCCATCTTGACTGGAAGTTATTCATTCTAGTTAATAAGTTGAAGATGACAGAGTTTTCTCAAGCATCTTCATGCTCCTTTGACATCAGAAATAGAGTTTCTGTAAAGTTATTGAAACTTTAGTGTCAGGAACCCTTATTTCCATGAGTCCTTTCTAACACCCAAGAGAGGCCCTCACACTTTCTTATTAATAATTTTTAAAAATTATTTTTGTTAAATATGATGAGAGTCCTCAAAATAAACGTTAAGACCTCACAAAACCTGATTGCCTCTGTACAGCTCATCTAATTGGTTACTACATCAAGCAGAAAGATGAACATACAACATTCTGCAGCTAACACCACAATGGCCTTGGTTTTTATGCTTCTTGAGTCTCTGAATGAATTGAACATGGCTGCTCCCCTTGCAATGACTGAGAATGTTTGTACGGACACTGCTGCTTTGTGATTTTTTTTTCCTCTCTAACCTTGGCTAATAGGTAGGGCCTTAAAAATCTGCACTACTTAGAATCAACCAATATCAAGCCCAACCTTTTTCAGCAAATCCAGATTACACACAGGTATAACCTTTATATCAATATGCCTAAATATTTTACTCAGGCTGTCCCTCAGTTTTGTAGTATCAGATTATCTCGATAGTTTTCTATTCACAGGCAACTGAGGGTGAAAAAAAAAAGTACCTCCTGGAGAGTGAGAGAGCCTATATTCTTCGGATCCTGTTCCTAAGGACCAGAATCAGCTTTTATCTTTGAAGCTGATGGAAAAAGCAAAGACACCAGTTTTATGAAGTAGAATAATCGCTGTCAAAGATACAATGTTAATATCCTTTAAAACACGAAGACATAAAGGTTGAAAACCTCTAGGTATTTTAGTCAGATAATTCTATCCTGTAATACTTTCAGCCACTACTATATAAGTACATAGAAATATGGGTAGTAAGGGGGGCACGTATTGCATGGTGCACTGGGTGTTATACGCAACTAATGAAGCATCAAACTTTACATCGGAATCTGGGGATGTACTGTATGGTGATTAACATAATATAATAAAATAAAATTAAAAAAAAAAAAGAAATATGGAGACTGATACATGTGAACACTGAAGCACTGGGTGGGCCAGTTTAGAAAGAGGGGGCATATCCACGTATGTAAGCATGCAATTGCATTTCCAACATAATCAGCTGCCTGAATTCCATGTCTAAACTTAGCCAATACATTTTCATCTGTTAGTAATTAGGAGTTATTTTAAAATCTTGCCCAATTCCTTCTCCAGCATTACCTATAAATCAAATCACAGAAAAATAAATTTGATTTTTAAGTCATTTTGGGAATATTTTGTGTGTGTGTGTGTGTGTTTTGTTGGTATGCAGTATTTACAGACTTAAAAAGGAAACATGAGAAATACAACCAAAAAAAAAAAAAGACAAGAAAACACTGCGAAAATAAAAAGTAGAAACAGAACCATGAATTACAAAGAATGCCACATAAAGCAAGAAAGGGCAGAGTCCATTGATTTAAATGTAAATATAAGAAGAGATAGAATTACAAATTAAATTTCTAAAAAGAAAAGGTGTGATTTTACACTTGACAAAGAAATCCTTACCTTTACTTAAAGTTAAGAGATTTCACTTAGTTAGTGCCCCAGTACTTTGAAATGTGGTTTTATTTATAAATATTTAAATGTCATGAAGCTCTTCAGGAAAGAATCACTTCAGTAAGATGAGATAAATCTATAGTGTCTTAGTGGGTTTCTTCATCATCCTTCGAGCTTGCCCTGTATGTTCACGTCTTTGCTTGTCATGCTTACCTCAGTCTGAAAAGCTCTTCTTGCATAGTTTAACAATTCTTGAGATTTAATCCTCCTTTCTGAACCACCATTTGGAATCTTCCCCCTTTTTCTCAAACTTCTATTTACCCTACCCCATGATAGCACTTATTTTGCTCCCATGTATTCGGGTCACCTATTCTCATCTTTCTTCCCCCCTAGATCACTTTTAAGATTGAGGCCCTGTATTATGCCTTTCTGTAATCCATGATGCCTCAAGCAGAGCTGGAGGCATGACAAAAAACATGGAAATAGTTTAATGGGTCCTGGATTTTAAATTGTTCTCTTACCTAACAATGCAAGAAAAAAAAAAAAGGTGGTAGTTTTTAAGCTTAAAAGAACACTGAGTCATGTAGCTAGGTTTGAATCCCAGCTCTGTCACTTACATGCTTTGTGACTTTTGGCAAATGCTTACGTTTTCATGTGATCATTTTCTTATCCCTAAAATGGGGAAATAATAGTTAGTACTTCATAGACTTATTAGATATGCAAAATGAGACATAAGGAAAACAAAATAAATGAGGCAAAATAACTTAGAATATCAGCTGGCACATAAGCTCTTGGTATATATTAGCAATTATTATTGTCATAAAAACATATCAATGCACTATTTACATGAATGCATAGCACAGGACTGTTTCTATTATATTAGATGAGAACAATGACTTACAAATAAGATCCTGTAACTTGGTTCTAATGTTGTGACAATGATGATTTCCTTGAGCTTTCTAAAAAAAATTTCTAAGTTATTAGTTTATATATTAGTTTATAATGGGAACATAGATATTATTTCTTTAAAAACTGAGGATGCTTATGGTAAAGTTTGAAAGAGTAACTGGCATAATTCCATGAAGTTAGACCAAAATATAAGTTTGACTTAAAATAATGCTAGGAGAGTATGAAAGTTGAACACTCACTTCAACAATGAACTAAGTCAATGAGGAATGTGAAGGGAAACTCTGATGATGAACTGATGTTGCACTCTAGATTCTCTGAGAATATCTGATTATCTTTCTTTCTTTCTTAGAGTGCACACGTGTGTGAGTGGTGGAGGGAAGGAGCAGAGGAAGAGGGCGAGAATCTTTTTTTTTTTTTTTAAGATTTTATTTATTTGAGAGAGAGAGAGCCAGCCAGCGAAAGAGGGAACATAAGCAGGGGAAGTGGGAGAGGAAGAAGCAGGCTCCCAGCCAAGCAGGGAGCCTGATGAGGGGCTCGATCCCAGGACTCTGGGATCACGCCCTGAGCTGAAGGCAGACACGTAACGACTGAACCACCCAGGCGCCCTGGAGGGAGAGAATCTGAAGCTGGCTCCACACCCAGCATGGAGCTCCATGTGGGGTTTGATCTCATGATGCTGAGATCATGACCTGAGCCGAAATCAAGATTTAGACGGTTGACCAACTGAGCCACCCAGGTGCCCCCATCTGATATCTTTTGATGCTGAAATGGAGTTTCTGTTTCAAACTGTTTATTAGGGATCAATATTTGTGAAAGAAAGACATAGGAAGAAAACAAGGCAGAGGAAGAAGTTGAACTGTGATGTAGGCCCAATGAGATCTAGGTCACCCTGTGAGGTCTCTAGAATGGGTATTGTCAGCCAGAGTGTCCCAGGTCAGTCCTGACTTGCTTAATCACTGAATGTGGGTTACCATAAATGTTTTACATACGTTATCAAATAATACAAGGTAGTATTATTTTTATCTTATATTTGTTTTATCCTTATATTTTCCAGCTGAGGAATCTGAAGCACAAAAAGTGATGGGGTTCAGAGAAAGAAAAAAATATACCACTTTGGGATATTGATTATTTTTAATTAAAATTCCTTAAGAAATGGCCAGTACCAGAAGGATACTCTGACTCTCCTCTGTCCCCCTGAAAGCAGAAAATAAATTCCCCTTGTGAAGGGTACCCTCCCTGGAGGGTAGATGGGCAGAAGGCCTCCTTATTGCGAGATAAGGAATCCAGGTCTGAGAAGGCTAATAAACAAACCTTGTTACTTCATTTATCTGCTATGCCAAGTCCAAACTTCTTTGTCTTGTCAATTCTTCACAAATTAATTATTTCTTTGTCTAAAAGGTATAAAAGCTTCCTGTTTTGATCACTTCTTGGAGTCTCTTATTTTTATGGGCTTCCAACATACAAAGGTTTTTTTTTTTCCTCCTGGTGATCTGTCTTGTGTCAATTTAATTATTAGAACCAACCAAAGAAACTAGAAAGGAAGAAAGGAAAAGTTTTCCTCCCCAACAAAGCTAAATCTCTCTCTGAAGATCACATAGTTAGTGGATTTAATCTCAGACAGCCTGGCTCTAGAGTTTAATGAATTAACCACTATGTTATTATGCTTTAGAGACGGAAAACTTGTAACTGCCTTGTATGAGTTAGGTCACCAGGCCTGGATGAATTTCATTCCAAGATAATGAAACAAATCGCAGATTGCATTCTACAAGCATTCTTGGTAATGATTCAGATTGTGAAAATTCATGGAGATAGGTGTAAGGAATTGACAGATATCGTAACAATTTCCTAAAAAAAAAAAAAAAAAAGGCAGAGTGAGCCATAAATACAAGCCAGAAATTAGAAACACTAAAAATGAAAATAACATCAATTCAAAATAGTTTCTCTAAGAACGAATCTCACCAAATATACTTATCTTGTATCAATATTTATGCATTGATAAATAATTGCAGTAGGATTGTGTTGTCAAAGGCACTAATTTCTGATGTTAAAGCTATTACAAATAAGAGTTTAGACCTAACTTTAGAATTAGGCAGAATATGTAGTTGCTTCCATAACAGAGTTTTAAGAGGACACTTAAGAAAATCAAATCAGATCTATTAAAATTCTGTCATGGGGACAGATATTACCGTTCTTATTGATATTACTGTTTTAGGACTTTCTAAATAAGTCATTCAATCAACAACAATTATTTTGGGAGTGTCTGTGGTGTGTGGTGTGTGGGACCAGGAAGGCCAAAAGTCCTATCTGAGTGTAAAATTCTGTGGGTCTTAATCCTGTGGAGTTTGCATCCTTTACATTAGCATTGTGTTACCTGGGATGCTAAAGCATCAAGCAGACATTGGTTTTTGTGTTTATCAGATTATCCTCCACCATCACTCAGCAGATGAGGGGTACTATTCAAGGCCGGTGAAACCAGAATAGTACTAAACTCACTTAAAGATAGTGGTACTTAGGTCCTCTTAGTAATGAAATAGGAAGAGCACAAGGAAGAAAAGAGTAGCTGAAGAATTCATAATCTTTACAAAGTACCAGTAGTATCCTTCATTTTTGCACTGGGTGCACAGTGAAAATGAATGAATTTACCTAGGTGATGAAATGAGGTATTGAAAGAGTGTAAGCCCAGTGAAAATACCCAGATAGCTCTATATGTGTAGTAACATTTTAAACTTTTGAAAGGGATGGAAGGAACAAGCCTCTCACTGTCATATAGATTGTGTGGAGATGAATTCACCAACCTCAAAGCCAGAGCCACTGCTGACTCATTGACTTTGCATGACCCCAGACTGTAGAAGGAATGAAGCAGCTTGATATTGACATACCTTCTTCTGTATGTAAAAATTTCTCCAAAAACAGAAAGGTGGTTTATTTTCTATTCTGTCCATGATTATAAAATATTATAATAATTAAGAAACACAGACCCAAAAAAGTCAACAGAAGAAAATTTACCATGAGTATTCAAGATAGCTTAAAATTAAATGACCTCAAACATTTAACATTAACTTTAAATAACTGATATCTCCAGGATACAGTAATCTGGAATTGAGGTGTGAAAACTATGTGGTTGATAAGGTCCATAAAAAACTTACACTAGATTTATTTGTGCTTTATTTAAAAAGAAATTAAAATTGCTGATAATAGTAAGAGTAATAAAATTGAAACTCTGAATTAGGGAATATATTTTCCTTGTAAAATAAGATATTCTCCTAGTTAATTATTGTTTCTTTTCCACATCCTCCCCACTTATCCCCTGTGTGAATAATAGATTCTATTTGAAGAAATTAGGAGACGTTACAAAGGTAACAAAGGTCAAGTTACTGTCAGCCAATCTTCCTTCACCAAGGACATTACATAGAAGCAAGGCATATTGCTTTATATAATATGTCTTTAACTAAAAAATAATACTAACAACATGTCCAATTCTCTTCTATATTCTTTTTATATTTTTTCCTTCCTTCTGCCTCTTTATGTGCCAATTTTTCTCTCTTCCCACTTGTTATTTTTACATAAAGAAAATAATCATTGCTTCATGAAATCCCATGACCCTGCAAGATGAGAAGAGCAGCGGCCCAGAAGGAATGGCAGTAGTTGCATATAAACCACAGGGTTGACATCTAAGCATTTAATTAAATCAGATGTTTTCCACAGAGTCCATAGAATATCTAGATTGAATCCCAGGTGGGGGATTCTTGGGCAATCAGCATAGCAGGAAAACCAAGAGTTAGGGGGTTTTTTGGTTGTTTTTAACAAAGGTATTGGGCAAACAATGTAATAAAAAATATGGTATCAAATAGCAATCAGCTTTAAATATTTTAATTCTAACCACAAATAAAAAAGCAATCCTTTCAGCATCCCAAATAGCAAAAGTTGCTGTTCTTTTCTAAAGGAATACAACACCAGGCTTGGGAATACAAATCTTGTGGCAGAGACTTGGGCAGTTGACATCAGCACAAGGGCACCAGCTGTCTAAAGACACAGTCTGGAAGAGTGAGGGCAAGAGAAACAGAAGGAGGGTTCTCTTTATCCTCTATTCTGAATCTTCTCTCTTTTCTGTACTCTTAAAAATACTCTTAGATAGCAGTCAAGTTGAGATGTCTATAATTAACCGATTGAAAATAACGAGTTAATTTGACTATTAGATCTATGTTATTGATATCACTCCTTTCATTAGGCATTTGTCTAAACAACATTGCCTAGAAAAATAAATCTTTAATAGTTGGATTTTAGGCATCATGAATAGAATGGTGGTAAGACATTTTTGGGTTTTTAATTCAAATCCCTTCTCATCTTGGACACATGATTTTATATATATGCATATATATATGTAAAATATATATTTCATATATACATGCAAATGAATGCATATATATTTGAAAATGAATGCATATTATACATGCATATATATGTGAAAATGAATGTATATGAATGTATGTATCCACCTTTTACACATAACAGCCTCATTTGAACTAGCACCTGATTTATCCAGTAACTAAATCAATAGTTAAGCCAGGTATAATCTCTTTTTTTTATATTGGCACTTTTCTAAATCTTATCTTTTTTATTTTTTTCTCTCCCTATGTGAGATGAGTAAGTTCGATGGATTTAAATATTCTCTTAAAGCTTTTAAAGAAGACTCAAACGGGAAAAATTTACCACATATTAGGAGATAGTATAATATTAAGAAAAAAGTATGGTCTTGGTAGGAACAGAAAAATAAACTAATGGACCATAACAAAGCTCAGAATAAGATGTTTAGGACATAATTCATGATATAACTGCAACAAAAGGCAACATGAAAATAGCACCTTTCTCTACTAGATGACTTTGGAAAAATTGGCTCATTATTTGAAAAGAACGAAAGTTGTGCCCGCAACTTATACCACATACAAAATGAGACCAGATGGATTATATGCCTAAATGTGAAAGATAAGACTCTAAGTTAATAGAAAAAAAAAAATTGGAGGATCTTTTTGTGACCTAGGAATGAGAAAGATTTCTTCACAAAATCTCTAAAAGCTCAAACACCCAAAAGTGAAAAACTTGACAGACTGCTATATTAAAATTGAAGATTTCTGTACAACAACAACAACAAATCCAGTATACAGAATAGACAAAGATAATTGGACTATTAAATAGCAATATGGGATTGCTATCTAGAATACACAATGGTTTTCTACAGATGAACAGAGAAAGAGAAAAATCTGATGGTATAAAGGTGACAAGACAGTGAACAAACCACCCCAGAAAGAAAGCCCAAATGGCTAAGAAAAATGTGAAGAGATACTCAACCTCACTAATAATAAGAGAAAAAGGAAACTGAAAATATCTGATAGCATGGTATAGACATCAGAATATCAAAAATATAAAGGTTCACAAAACAAAGTGTTGGGGAGGGTATAGGGAGACAAGAACTTTTTGCGTGCTGTTGACGGAAATGTCAATTCGTATAGCCAGTCCAGAAAGCAACATGAAAGCACACAATAAGTGAGCTATGCATGTGCCTATGAGCAATGCCACCCCTGAGTATACTTTCCAGATCATTTTTTGTTCAGTGGCCCAAGCAACCATGCAGAAGAAGGTTCATCACAGCACTTTTTGTGTTATTGAGGAATTAGAGTCCATTGTTAGCTCAGGGAATAGATGCATGAATGTGGATGTGTTGTATGGAATTCTATGCACGGTTAGAGGTAACATACCAGGACATGGAAAAACATAATGTTGAGAGAGAAAAAAACAAAATGAGATTTTAGTTCCATTTATGAAAAACCTCATTAGCACGTAAAACAATACTATATATTTAAGTATGTAAATCAAGTAGGGGAGGGGCTACAAAATGAAGAACAAGTGGTGAGTGGGAGTAGGGATTGAGAAAAAAGAAAATGGAAAGGGACTGATTTGCTATGAAATGAAAAGAATGACCACTGAGGTTCATCAAAGGAGAATTAAAAATATCATTAATAAGTGACAATTTTTATTGTAAGCTTTTATAAAACTTCTTGTTGCATTTAACATAAATTTCCCAATAGTTCCCCTATGCCTGCATGATCCCTGCATTACTTGGGGCCTGTCCATACGTCTCTCATTACATTTAAACCATAAGGGTCTTACCTCAAGCCTGGGACATACCACATGCTTTCATACGTCAGACTCATTCTTCATTCAGTTTCCTTGTCATAGAAGGCCACTTCTCATTTGGGGTTTGCTTAATTGATACTTCTTAGAAATGTGATCTCTGTTCACACTTTCAAAAAGGTTTCCCTCGCTCATTCTCTATCATAGTTCCTACTTTAATTCTTTGTTTACACTTACAACAATTTGCAGTTATTTTATTCGCCTGTTCTTACACATCATTTATTCTCTGGTAGAAGGGGAACTCGGTCAGGAAAGGCGCTGTGTCTTCCTGTTCCTTTCTACGTCTGCAGCATCCCTCACGTAGTGAGTGTCACGTGTGTAGGACCAGTGAATGAATGAATGAACACGTTTTAGGCACAGAAGTTAACAAGTTTTCAGAACTTGAGGATACCTTTCTTTTAAAATCAAAAATAGAAGATATTTTAAAGGGAATAGATAGATATTAGGGAGTTTTTGCAAAATCATCTTCCTGCCTTACGACATTTAAAAAAAAAAGATTTTATCTATAAGGTTTAGGAAGCAATTTATATAAATAGAGTACCATATTCAACTTAATTATTAATTTAATTATTAAAATATCTGTATTGTTCAATATTTGTGTTGTATTAAAAATATCAATACTGTTACTACTATGTAATTGCAGCTTTTCAAGTGTTGTAGGTATATTTTCAGGTCTTCTTGGTATATCCCATACAAACCATTCCTCTTTAAAAAAAATATATATGTATACACACACATACATATATATGTATACACACACATACATATAATGTATATAATCTTTGAGAAGAAAATAAAGAAGAATACAAATATGATATGACCCTAAAGGATTCACTTGTGAAGAAAAGAGAAACCAAAATTTAAAAGTAAGTTATGTTTTGACTTTTAAGATTTAAAAATGCCTGTTAACATCAGCTGAGGCTCCTACTTCAAATCTTATCTATTATATGAGAGCTATTTTCCTCAGAGAAACTGAGTCACAAAAGGATTGTTTAAGGTCACACATGAGTCAATGACTTTGCTCGGAATGAAAACCCGGAGTGCTGACTCACTGCATTCTAAGTGGTGAGTGAGCTCTTAGCCACAGTCCTCAACTGCCATACTCAGTCAGTCTGAGGTCAGTAACTGCTTTAAAGAAATCATAACTGTCTTCAATCATGGCCGAGGGAATTCTATAGACATTGACATGTCCTGTGGTACTTCTAGTTTTTTTAAAGGAAAAACTATAAATAAAACAATCAAAATATACTAACACAGTAAGAAAAGAAAGAAACTTTTTTACATTGTATAGGACTGTATAAAAACCCCAAAACACCACATTTTGCCAAGAGCAAAATTCTCAGTTCTTCACTACTAACAACCCAAGGGACATTAGTATTTTCCTACTCCATTATAATTGCTTTCAATTATAAATGAAGTGAGTTGGTTAATTGCTAAAATGACTGGTATTTTTGTATACCAAGGTCAGTTGCATTCATTCAATCAGTTATTCACTCAATATATATTTATTTGGTGTGTTAGAAACCATGCTAGATGCCAGACATAATCCTTGTTCTCATAGAACTTATCTTTTATTTTCATGAATAGATGAAACATGCTTGCCTGTGAAATGAGCGTAAAGGATCAGACCTATTTTATTTTTTTCTACTACACTACTTAACTGAAAAACGATAATTTTATTAAAACTTTTCTGTAAAGTATACAATACCTGCAGATATTTGTTAGTGCTAAATTTGAAAAGAAGCAGAATTATTGGAAGACATCTGAACTCCATGCTATCCGCACGGAAAATGAGCTGTGGTTGTGGGCAATAAAATATGTGGTTTGTTACTGGTCAGAAATGACGAGTCATGATACATTCATAACAATGTGGATATTATATTGAAAAATCAGACTGTGTGTTCAGCTGAAACAGAACAGAACTGGGCTGAAATGTTCGGTTGATTATTTTCTTTAAAGTCCTAGTATACCGTTAAACTCCATAGTAGATATTCACAATCCAACTTACTCATTATCAAGTGCCAGTGGCTTTGAGTACAGTTAAAAGGATACGTAGCTTCCAGGTGGAAACCTGATCGTTAGGAATTTGTAATCCCTCTAAGGTTAAGAGAATATGTGTTTATTTTTATGATAAGTTAAAATTTAAGATTTGAAACTAATTTAGAAAGGGTGCCATATTTTACTCACAAATATGCTTCGGATATTTTTTTTTAAAGGATAAATGTCCAAATTCCAAAATGGAATAAGTTTACATGCAAATGGAGAATGCCCCATTTAGGGTTCCACAGCAAACAAAGTTTCTGTGACTAATGGATGCTGTATAAAGATATTCTGTGTGGAAACCCACATACATAGACAGAACAGAGGCCAGAAGTTCTGATTCACAGTTCCAGGCTTTTAACCACTCACTTACTTCCATTCCCCTGACTCCTTCCATGAGGGAATAACACATGAATGAAAACTGGAGAATGAAGTCCTCAAATGGCAGAAAACAATTCTGTGAAGGCAACGGGGCATAGAGGAAAGAGCTCTGCAGCTAGAAAAACAATGTCAAAACTCCCAAGCACACATATTTTTCCTCTTCAGATTTGCGTTTGCTTATCACTAAGGTGGCAATAATAATGCTGATCTCTTGCAGTAGAACATGATGGTAATTGCCACTGATGGTGGTGATGATAATGATAATGCTGATTGTTGCTGGTGGTGAGGATATCTAACATGTACTTCATGCTTTCCAGGGGACAGACTCAGTGTTAGGCGCTCTGCGTTCCCTGTGCAGTCTAGTGTAGTGGTAAGAACGTGAGCCTGGATGGATTTGGAGGGGGCAGGTTGTGACAAGTGGCTTTGCCAGTACTGTGTGCCTTTGCGTAACACTTTATGTCTCTGAACTTCAGGGTTTTTTATCTGCAAAATGGGACTTATAATCATACCTTACTCTTAGTTATTGTGAGGATCAAGTAAGAAAAAGTATGCAACATGCCCTCCTCAGTGGCTGGCCTATGTTGAGTCACTTCCTTTCTGCTTGATATGACACTTGAACGCATGTAGCCACTTCTCCCTCGAGAAAGGAAAATCATAACCTTAACACTGACTTGGTTTTCTTTAGGTGGGGAGACTCATTCACCCTTCCAAAATAAAAGAGCAGAGGTATTCTGGGCTGGATTGTGTCCCCCCAAAACTTATAGATGAAATCCTAACCCCTAGTATCTCAGAGGACAACTATTTAGGGATAAGGCCTCTAAAGAGGTGATTAAATTGAAGTGAGATCATATGAGTGGGCCCTAATCCAAACAGAGTGATGTCTTCATAAGAAGAGAAAATTTAGACACACAAAGAGGGACACCAGGACTGTGCATGCCTGTAGATCAAAAACCATATGAGGACACAGTGCCATCTACATGGCAAGGGGACAGGCTTTAAAACCAAGTTTTAAAACCAAGCCTGCTGACACTATGATGTTGGACTTTTAGCGTCCAGAACCGAAAGAAAATAAATTTCTGTTGTTTAAGTCACCCCAATCTGTGTTATTTGTTGTAGCAGCCCAAGCAAACTAATACAAGAGGTTTCCCTACTTGCAGGATGCTTGCTTCGCATCCCTTTGGAAGCTAGGTGCCAGATTTCCAGGCAGTCCCTGTGGCTGGCTCAGCTGTGCCCCACTGTAGTTTCTGGGGCATAGCGTTCCAGGCATTCACTGTCTAAATGTCCCATAAGAACTCTGAGGCCTGCTTTTCTTTTGCCCAGAAGATTGCATTGTTAAAGTGAAATTTTTGTGATCCATTTTTTTGCATATGCCAGTGGTTTAGAAAATACACAATGAATGAAACCAAGCATAGAATGTGTTACCAAGGGAAAATGGATAAATATTATTATTGATGAACAAATGGTTGAGAATGCAAGGAATGTTAAGAAGTACACATCCTTCTGTACAGCATGGGGATGTCTCCTGTATGACTCTATGTATGGCCTTATATTAATGCTTTGTTGAAAAAGTTTATACTTCATTAGCTTTTAGGAAGAAATGTATTCTAATTCCTATTGATTTTAAAAGTATACCATCACACACTTGAAAAAAAATGGACATTTTTATAAAAGCTCCTAGGCATTTGAGCTTTTACAAGATGAAATACAAAACTAAACAGTCTGGTTTAAAACAATGACTAGTGTCAGAACAAACATGGGGAGGGGGGAACAACTCAGATTGTGAAAGCTGATTGTTTAGAATGTGGAAAGGCAACCAGTGGAAAAGTCTCTAGAGCAGCAGCAGGAAAGAAAAAAGAAACCACAACATAAGTTATTGAAGAAGATACTAATGATATTGTAGGAATTCTTATTTTTTAACATTTTATTTATTTATTTGACAGAGAGAGGAAGCACAAGCAGGTAGGGCTGCAGGCAGAGGGAAAGGGAGAAGCAGACTCCGCACTGAGCAAGGATTCTAGATGGGGCTCCATCCCAGGACCCTGAGAACATGACCTGAGCCAAAGGCAGATGCTTAACCGACTGAGCCACCCAGGTTCCCCAATATTGTAGGAATCCTTAATTCTTACTATTATTTTTGCCAAATATTTAGCAGACCTAATAATACTAAGATACTCAGGCTACAGTTTTATTTTTAATAGCCTAAGATTATTACAATGTAATATCTGAAATCATATTAATGACTCTCCATAGTCTTACATTGTCTTCTATTGGTCTATTTGCATTTTGAATGAATATTTTACCCATGACAACTTTTTTTTGCTCCTTATTTACACAGACATCACACTAGATTAGCAAGTCTCAAAGTGTGGTCCGATGCCTCTTAGGAGTTCCCAAGACCCTTTCAAGGTTCACACTATTTTCATAATAATATTAAGACATTATTTGCCTATTTACTGTGGTGACCTTTACAGTGATGGTGCAAAGCTCTGATGGTTAGCACTGTTGACTCTTTCCTACAAGTCAAGGCATTGGCTCCAAACTGTCCATTACACTTTCATTGCCATGCACTCATAATTAAGAAAAAAAAGAAAGAAAGAGAAAAGAAAAAAAGCCAGTATCACTTAAGAATATTCACTTGACTAGAGCATATTATGCTAAGCGAAATAAGTCAATCAGAGAAAGAAAATTATCATACATTCTCACTGATATGTGGAATTTAAGAAACAAGGCAGAGGATCATTGGGGAAGAGAGGAAAAAATGAAACAAGATGAAACCAGAGAGGGAGACAAACCACAAGACACTCTTAATCATAGAAAACAAACTGAGGGTTGCTGGAGCGGATGGGAGTGGGGGATGGGGTAACTGGGTGACGGACACTGGGGAAGGTATGTGTAGTAATGAGCACAGCACCGGGTATTGTATAAAACTTATGAATCACACACCTGTATTCCTGAAACAAATAATACATTATATGTTAATTAATTGAATTTAAATAAAATAAAAAAAATATTCACTCGATGAAGCAATCAATTTCTAAACTTTATTAAATCTCAACCCTTGAGTATACCTCTTTTAAGATTCTGTTCGAAGAATTAGGAATATGCACAGAGCACCTCTGCTGCCCACCAAGGGCTGTCTTGAGGAAAAGCACTTAAGCAATTGATTTCTGAGCTGAATGAACTAGCTTCTTTTTTCATGGAATACTCTTTTCCTTGAGATAAGGGCTAACAGACAAACTATGGCTTTAGGGACTTGGGTGTTTGGCAGAAATTGTCTCAAAAATTAAAAAAGTAAGCTTTTACACCAAGAAAACAATTGATAGTATTTGCTCCCAATGATAAAATTCAAATTTCTCAAAAAAAAAATTTAGAATTTTGGAAAATGTCTAACCAACATGAAAAGCTTCCCAGTACTAAAAGAATTTTCTGATGTGATCAGTGGTGATATTAATGAATATTATTTTTTGATAATATGTAATAAAATGTGTGAACATTAAAAGGTCTGTATTATTCAATGATTAAATATTTTCCATAAGACTGATGTGTAATGTTACAAAATCATGCATGGGTAAAAGATCTGTTCAAAATGCAAATAGACAAATAGACTATATAGCCTATTGTAACAGAGTGTGGAGAGCTCATTGATAGTTTCAGATCCCACCTGGTAATAATCCTAAAAATTTATAGTTTGCTGAATTTTGGTATAGTTCAAAGAGGAATAAAATTATCCAAAAAATCTATTCTTCCCTTTTCCAACTACATATCTATGTGATGTCAGATAGTCTTTGTTTCTTTCAATGAAAATATTGCAACCAAATGAATGTAGAAAGCAATATGAGAGTCCAGCTCTCTTATATTAAGCCAGACATCACAAAAATGTTTTTAAAAAATGTAAATGGCACTCTGTTTGCTAACTTTTTTCTTTGGAAATACAGCTATTTTTTGTAAAATTGTTATCTATATTAACTATATTATTAATGGTAAAAATCACCCATGTGATCATGAGCTTATTGTTATTTTCAATTAATTCATGAATAAATATTTTTAAAAATTTCTCAACTTTCATTGCAAAAACCATCGTCTCCATTTGACTTAAGTAAGACTCATTTCCCATTTAACTAGGTAAGACCCACTGTCAAATCTTTTTTTTCCCCCTCTGGGGGGCAGGGGGTTAGAGGGAGAGGGTGAGAGAGAATCTTAAGCAATTTCCATGCCCAGTGGAGCCCAACACAGGGCTCAATCTCAAGACCCTGAGATCATGACCTGAGCCAAAATCAAGAGACAGATGCTTAACCAACTGAGACACCAACTGAACCACCAGGCACCCCTCACTGTCAACTCTTACTCCTGATTCCCGTAAGACTCTCAATGATTCCCTTGTTTACCTTTGACCACACCAAATACGGAAGGACCTTTTAAACTCCCATTCTTTGTCTTCTAAATAACTAGCCAGACTTCCTCTCCCTGCCAAAAGATCTTAGACACAGAGATAAATGTTTCTTATTCAACTGACTGGCTAAACTCTTTTGATGACAAAACCAATTTCACTGTAAGATCATCCCTTCTGGAACTTGTCTATTCCTCCCTATAAAAAGTCCTCCTTATAAAACTACCTTGCCAAGACACTCTAATCTTCAGATCTAGAATGTTCTCTGTATTGTAATCATAGCTAAATAAAATAAAACTCTTCCTCTTCATTTGTTCATTGATTTTTGTTGTTATTGTTCTTCTGTCTTTGACATTAAGAATTCATCATTTTATTATCTTCTACCTTTTAAAATATGTTGAAGCCTATAAAAATAAGAAACTCCAGGCTGACATTCAGTTTTAAAACATAAAATGTTTATAATGCAAAATTCATCTGTTGAAACTTCAACCTCATTAAAGTGAATTATATTTCCATATGTGCATACAATTTTCTCTATGATTTCATTCAAGAGCAGGAAAGAACCAGATGAATCAGGCAAGGGTTATATGGAAATAGAGAGAAAGAGCTTCCTATGCAGGCCACACAATAGGATGAAAGGTCATTACACATATAGTGCAATTTGTAGAGCAGAAAGCAATCCTCCAATCCTAAAGTATCTCTCTTCTGTGTTTGGGTGTGTGTGTATGTGTGTGTGCATGCTTGTGTGTGTGTGTGTGTGTGTGTGTGTGTATTGGATGGAGGAAATTCAGAAAGTGGCATTTAAGTGAATTATGTACCAAGAAACCAAGAACATGAGATGTCAATTTAACACTGCACACTGATATCAGCTAATTCCTGAGCCTGCTAAGATGACAGGATGGTTATCAAAGAATGGGAGTTGTGAGGGGAGAAGGGAAGGAAGGACATGGATTCTGACTGCAACAATAACACTGAAATAGTCTAATTGCTCCTTTTTTGCAGTTCTACTTACAGGTCTATCCTTCTTGGTTTCAACATGTTGGTCTTTTGACTCTATTCACTGACTCAGGAAATCGGGAAGCCCCCATAGAGGCCAGGAGTCAAGCATGGTTTAGGACCCATTAGTCCCTGCCCTACTGTTGGACACAGCCCCCTTCAGGCTATGTGCTTGCAGAGGTACCCTGGCAAAGAAGTAACCAACAGCTGAGACTTATAAGAAAAATCATACTATTCCCTATTACTGGAATCTATAATTCTCATCACCAGTTCAAAGCATTTTTTCATAGTAATAAGTATAAAAACAAAGGGAAATGTCAGTGGATAAAAGTCTCTGGTGAGTCTCCTGCTCATGTAATGCTAACTTCCTGTGAAGAGTTATTATGCCCATCAAATAAACAACACTAAAAACACAGACTTTGGAAGCAGGTGTACTTGTAGCACTTTGGCAATGTAATACAGTCTAAAGACTACTAAGAAGAATTTTACTAACTATATCCTGTTTTGGTACACATACATTCATTTACATTCGCTTCTGTACATTATAGAGAACTCAGAGTTGAAAAGAAAAATACAATTTCTGGATTATTTTAAAAGTCGTAGCACTTAATTTTAGCTATAAACCTTGAAATGTTTTTATTGATTTATATAATACAACCAAATAACTCATGAATTAGGCTATATAGTGATTGATGGATATAAAATTAAAGTAAATCCTCACTAGAGGTGCCTAAGTGGTTCTTGGTTTCCACTCAGGTCATGATTTCAGGGTTGTGAGATCAAGCCCCACATTGGGCTCACCGTCAGCAGGGAGTCGGCTTGAGATTCTCTCCCTCTGCTCCTTCCCCCTCTCTCAAGCTCTTTCTCTTCTCTAAAATAAATAAATAAATCTTCAAAAAAAAAAAAGTAAATCTTCACCAAAGTTTTCCTACATTGAAATATTAACTATCATTTTGTAACATTGATTAAAAATAAAAACTATTTTGGTACTAATACCTTTGGAATTGTATACTAACATTCAGCTAAAGAATTTAATAATTTTATATTTTGGGAATTAATGATTCTCATAACATTCTCAAGAGGGGATATTATTTTAATATCCAAATACTTTACATTATTTGATTTCTTCTCCTAGGTAGCACTAAGCTTATTTTGATTGAAAACTTAAGTGAAATGAAATTATATTACAGCAAATTGATAGGAAGTTTCTCTTCTGAGTGTATGAAATAAATATAAAAACAGAATTTGTGATTGAAAATTTCCTGCATAAATAGAAAAATTTAGAAAATTTAGAAAAACTATCAACATTTTGCAGATTTACTACATTTTCCAGATTTTTTAGTGGAATATTAAAGTAGTCCACCATTCAAAGCTATATTCATTATGTTTCCTTTTTTTTGATGAGTCAGAAAAAAATATTTATGATAAATATTTTAGATACTCTCATAATGTATAAAAATGTAATCTGGGGAGCACCCGGGTGGCTCAGGGTGCCACCCTGAGCCAAGTTAAGTGTCTGCCTTCGGCTCAGGGCGTGATTCCAGGGTCCTGGGATCGAGCCCCACATCGGGCTCCCTGCTCCACTGGGAGCTTCTTCCTCTCCTACTCCCCCTGCTTATGTTCTGTCTCTTGCTGGCTGTCTCTCTCTCTGTCAAATAAATAAATAAAATCTTTTAAAAAAATGTAATCTGGAAGATTCTTTAGAGAAAAAACTCTCGTAACATTCTCTACTCTTATTGTACAGCAACTTTATGTGAAAAGAGAATTATTTCTGAAGTGAGGGTCTATTTTATGAGAGAGAAAATCAAAAGTTTCTGGATTTTGGAAAGACATGTAGGTAATGTGATAATCCTCCCTCATGAAGCTCTTGAAGGCCACTCAGCCAAATTGTCATGTTAACCTGAAAGAGCTTTCCGGAGTTCAGTACTCAGTGAATCAGTCCTCAGCAGCTCAGGACATAACAGAAAGAAGCCCTGACTGTGACATCATCTCCATGTTTTCATCAACAATATCCTTAACCATAAAAACATGAGGTGTGTTCTGTAAAACATCAGGGAGTCCCAGACAGAAAAGGACCAAGTATCCACTGACTTAAAAGCAACTAGTTGCCCTGTAAGAAGAACGTTTGCCATGAGTTGAAGGAATTCAGTTCAAGTGTCAGCCTGGCTATTAACTCACTGCATGACTCTGGGAGAAATTCCTGTCTTCTTGGGTTTCCTCACATGCATCCAGGAGATAAAGAGATTGGAACAGGTGACTGGTCTGACAAAGTTCTGACAAACTTACTACTTTCTAGTTTGTAAATATTTAAGGAAAAGTTTTTTTTTCTTTTTTCTTTCTTTTTTTTTTTACTAGTACGAATGTATATGTTTATAAAAGCAAAAAAAAATTTAGTGGTTAGAAAATTCAAAATTCTGAAAAGAAAACAAAATGATTCTGTGGTATTTGTGAGACAAAATACATGCCCCACAAAGATATATAAAAATGCATTTAGAAAATAGGTAATTTAATTTCTCTTCCATCTTTTCTGTCCAGTAATCCTTCTTCAGCTTTTACCAGGAATGTATGGTATGACCAACATTAACAAAGCAGTTCTCTGCAAGTGGATAATTCCTATCCAGTGATCAAGGGTGAAAAGCAGTGACCATGTACTAAAAGGTCAGACGTGTGTCGGGATGGTCCACATTCCCACTGAGAACAAGGCAAAGCTCTTGGACCCTGTGACCCTGAGTCTGTTTCTTTGTAAAGTTCAAAAGGAGACTCAGTGAAGTGCTAAATAACAAACTTATCCACGGGTGTCTGAGAATGGATTGACTCTACAGGAAATTAAATCAGACCTATTGAGGGCTTGAGTTTATCCTCATTTTTTAAAAATCCAGTTTCTTAAAACATGACCCAAGGCCTATTTTTATTGTATTACCAACTTCATTTGTGCTTACGGAACACTGATTTTCTTAAGCCATTGAAACATTAAAGTTAAAAAAAAAAAAAAAAGAAAAAAGGATGAGTATCATAAACATACAAAGTTCCGTATTTTTCTTTGACACAGACTTGTTCTGAAAAGCAAAACAAAACTAAACACCAAAACAACAGCAAAAACAAACTCAAGATTTTCTCTCTGAGACAGAGAAGAGCTAAAACATGAAAACACATTTCAAGCTGCTATATGTAACATATGGTAGAAAAATATCCCTTGGATTATTGTGAAGCTTGATACTTTGCTATATGGACACAGATGCAACACATTTGTGTTGCAAAAATAAGAAGTTGTCCAGCCTGTACTTTTTACCTCAGAAAAGGCAAAACCAGTAAGGATGATAGAGCAAAAACTGTGCTGGACAAATTTTACATCTAATTTACAAGTTGGCTTGGAAACATTGATTATTGATAGAGGAGATACCTGACTATAATTTCTTAACTCTACTGGGCAAGATCCATTTAAAAAAATGAGAAAGAAAGGGAAGAGGAGAGCGATTATGAAAATGTCTTCTTGTATTAATAAATTCAAGCAAAATTTTAACTATTTTTATAGAAATAGAAAGCAAATGAACAATATGGAGTCCTATGTTCAGCTATGCCTCAATAAAAAAAAATGATAGTTTTTCCTTGATTTTCAATGAGACATGTCCTTAAAACATAATTTCTCACTGTTGAAAATCTTTTCCTTGCTTTTCATTTCATTACCCAGTCTTCTTTTTTTCCAATTGCTCTAACCCTTCCTTCCATAATCTTTCCCCCTTGCCTTCCTCTTCCTCCTACCTCAGTTTTCTCCCAAAGGCATTTGATGAGGGCCCCAGCCTCCAACATCCCCATAGGCACTTTAAATGGAAGGCCCTGAAGGTCAAGTGTGGGTGGGCAGTGTGTGAGGGGAAGCTGGGAAAGCAGCCAAGCTGCCCACCAAGAGGAATATGAACTAGACTCAGAGAGTTGAGCAGACATGAAGAGAGAAAAGTTAGTGACAGGTTGCCCTGTTTCAAGGCAGCTGGTCTGTTCCCATTCCAGTCCCTTCCAAGGTAGCCTGTACCTCCTTTTGGTTCTAAAAGATCCCTTAAGTCCTTCTAATACCACTTTTCTTCCTCCTCCTTCTGCTTTTTTAGTTTTAGTTTTGGGAAAGTTTGTGTCAACCAAACTTTTATAGACTGAATGTTTATGTTTCCCCAAATTTATATGTTGAAATCTAATCCCCAAATTGAGGGTGTCTGGAGATGGGGCTTCAGGAGACAATTAGGTCATGAATGGGATTAGTGTCCTTATAAAAGAGAGCCCCTTGCCCTAATACTATGTGATGCAGCAAAAAGACAGGTGTCTGTGAACCAGAGAGTGGGCTTTCACCAGATACCACTTGATCTTAGACTTACAGTACTCTTGGCCCTGTATGATTTTTTTTTTTCCATGAGGGAAACTCACTGTTCCCCAAGACAGCTTAGTCCATTTTCATTTTTAGTTTTAATTTAAAAGAGTTTAATTTAATTTTAAAGAGTTTCCTGATCCTGAGCTGAAATCTGCTTTCCTATTATTTCCAAAATGGAGGCAAAGTGGTAAAAGGGCTTGGGTCCCTATAGGTCAAGCACTGACTGTTAGCAGCTTTGCTGCTGTCTTGAGCCCAAGTGTCCTATCTGTAAAAGTGGGATAACAATAGTACCTGTCTCATAACTTGTGATAAGTTACTGATAATCTTTACATAGATGGCTCTTAACTAGTGGAGGGTTGTATTATCATTATTACATCCATTGGCTTGTTATATTTTTTTAGAGACACCCAAATAAATCAAATACTTGTTTTTTTTACAGATTTTATTTATTTTATTTGAGAGAGAGAGAGAGAGCATGTGGGGGGAAGGGCAGAGGGAGAGGGAGAGGGAGAGAGAATCTCAAGCGGACTCTGAGCTGAGCACGGAGCCCACGCAGGGCTCTCTCTCATGATCCTGAGATCATGACCTGAGCCAAAATCAAGAGTTGGACTCTTAGCTGACTGTGCCACCAGCACCCCTCAAATACTTGTTTTATAAAATAGCTCTATGTTCTTTTATCAAAAAAAAAATCTCTTGCCCCAAATAAAAGTTTTATATTCCAGCTATCATTCAGAAATCATACTAAGTGGTATCAATTTCAACCCTATCCTTTATTTCAAAGGAGAAAATAGGTCATTTAAGATACAAATCTTGCATCGTAAATCAATATCCTCTGGATCACCAAGAATAGCAGTTAATAAAATTTATCTCTGCTGATCATAAGTAATAACCTTCTAACAACCTCACAACCAACTTCTTTTCAGGTAGGAACGTCGACAGAAATACCATAGGGTTAGTCCAATAGTTAAATGTTATCTAATTCAAAAACCCTCACACCGGAAAAACTCAAAACCTAGGTTTCAATTTATCTTCTCGCTAAGGTTTGGGACTCAGAATTCACTTTGGCTTCACTTAGGTCTCAACCCGTTGTCTTATTTTCAGGTTTTCCCAAGGACTTTGAGAGTGTGGTTTTAAGAAGTTCTAGATATTTGGAGATTAAATGCAAAAGACAGTTATAAATATGGCGTCGGAATTTTTTAAACTTAACTGACATGGCTATTTGGAATGAATTATGTGTGGTAAGGCATACTTTGAACTTCCAATTCCCATGAGTCCAGAAAGACACAGATAAATTTTTTGTTTCCCCTCTCTCCCAATGGGTGAATTCTCTATAGTCTCTTTTTCACTGAGTTTGTTCAGTTTTATGAATAAGATGTGTATCTGTACTGACTTCTCCTGCCTCTACGTGGATGCTAGCCATGTCTCCTGCCTGCATGTGGATTCTCAATCCAAATTCTTCAGTTACAGTGATTGACACTATTCCTACCTTCACCTTACCCTTGAAGATGCTGTTGCCATAAATTCATCAATTTACTTTTCAGTACTTCAATTAATTAAAAAAAATTTAGGGGTGCCTACGTTGCTCACTCAGTTATGCATCGACTCTTGATTTCAGCCTAGGTCATAAAATCTCAGGGCAGTAAAATGGAATCCCATGTCAGGCTCCACGCTCAGCACAGAGTCTGCTTGAGATTCTCTCCCTCTGCCCCTCCCCCCACTCGAGCATGCACACACTCTCTTTCTCTCTCAAATAAATAAATGAAATATTTTTTTAAAAAGTAAAAACAATAAAATAAAAATCTTTTTTAGTTGGTTTGAATTTCCTTCAATTTACTGAGAACTTGTCTATTATATCTTTAAATATTTCTGGTAGTTTCAACCATCCTACTGTGTTTTCATGCATACCAGTTCTCTAAATATTTTATTATGATTTTTGCATCAGAGCTATCATATTTTCTGCAATTTCTTCATTTTTGCTTTCTGTACAGTTTTCTAAAGCATATCTTCAGATCATTCCTTTTGTTTTCAGTAATGTCTGTTTAGGTCAGGTTCTAATTAGATCTTAAAAGTCTTTAGGTTGTCATTGCCACTGATTATTTTCTCACATCCTCCATTTCTTATTTAATGATTTCATTTCATAAAGTCCATTTTTTGGTAAGTTTCCATTTTTTTTGGTAAATTTTCTTGAAAATATGAAGACTGTAGTTTTCTTCTGCTACAGGAATATATCTCCTAAAATGTTCATATCTATATTTTACAATCCATATTCATTTTCTTTCCAGTTTCATCCTTTTGGATGATCATAATTTACCTGGGTCTGCTAGTTGTCTAAAATAGAATGAATGAAATCTCCTTGACAGTTTTTTTGTTTCTTTTCCTGGCAACTGTTTTTATTGAAGATATATGTCTTCTATATTTAATTATCTTGTTGCATGAGAGTGATAGGAAGCCAAAACCATGGTTAGTATGAAAGCATTGTGCAATTTCTCCTTAGAAATTTTTTTTTGAGAGCGAGCATGCATGAGACAGGGAGAACAGTTTGGGAGTGTGGTCAGAATGGAGAAAAAATCTTCAGCAGGCTCCACACTCAGCATGGAGCCCATGGGAGGGCTTAATCTCAAGACCCTGGGATCCTGACCTGAGCTGAAACCAAGAGTCCATCGCTCAACCAACTGAGCCATCCAGACCTCTCTCCTCAAATTGTTTTGCACCTGACTCCATGGGGTTGGAGATTTTCCTGTCTCTAAGAGAGGTATCCTTTTAATATCATTAAACTTCCCACCTTTAGGGTGAGCTAGCAATTTTCCTAAGAATTGAATTTATAGTTTTTCCTTTCATGTGCATTATTAATCAGCATGTATTTTTCTCCACATGTTTAATCCTCTTCCACTGTTACGAGGTTATCATGCTCTATAACTTATTCTTTCTGATCAGAAACAAAGAAGGGAGAGGTTTTTATCTTTACTGAACGTGTTCTTCATCCCCATTAACCTTTCTAGTTTGTGAGGGGAAATGGCCCTCATGTCTGTCCTTTTTTGTCCTTCTTGCAATCCACCCACACTTTCAGACTGTGCCTTTCCTTGTGTGAACCACTGGACATTTCTTTCATTCACTCTCAACATCACTGTCATGTGTTCGCAAGCTAAGGAATGATGCATTGGCTCTCAGTGTCCAATTCAATTTGGTTCAAATTACATTACATGTGAGATATTACACATGACAGTTTAATATTATATTGGGCCTATCTTATTTACACCAGAGATGAACATTTTTTTCCAGCTTTCCCTTTGCTTATTTTTGTATACATTTTTAAACTGTACACTTTTTCAAGATGCATTTCTGACTCACTGAGCTAGAATAGTACTTTATATACAGGAGGAAACAGAGATTTAAAGGAATCCTCTGTTAATTATGTGTGACCATACATTCTTGTCACTTTGTGTAGGCCATTTAACCTTTCTAAGCTTTAAGGTCCTGAGTTGTAAAATGGGTATAATTATACACGCTTCCTTGTGTTGTGAGAATTTAATTAAGTAATAAATACAAAACCCATAAACACATTGCCTGGGTGCTATTAATGGTTGTTCCTAGTAATGGTAATATTTTAAAACCTGAGATTTTTCATGTAGGGGTCAGCTTTTTAACCCTGTATTTTTGAAGAGACAGAAGACTGATTAGCCAGTCATTCTGTACTATCTGCTGCGGTTCAGTAATCACTGGAAAATTCTATAAAAAAAAAAAATGAAACTAATATCCTGAATGTGAAATAAAAAATAACCATCTCTACCAAAGTATGTTGATACAATTCAAGGATGCATCTTAATCAGATTAAGACAAAGTTAGAAGTAAAAACTACAAAATAAAGAAAGCAAAACAAAAATTGAAAGTTTTGATTCTTTAGCCCCATTGCAGCAAATTTGTAAAACACTGTTATTAGATAAGAATATAACCAAAAGTAACAAAATAGGAGAGGGTAATATATGTGTCGTATTAGCAATATCAAAAACAGAATGCACATAGCCATTTTAGGTAATATATTAGTAAGAAAGATTTCCTTTACTGATGGCCTTGACCTTACATCATTCATCTTTGCGTGCTGCCACCGGTAAAGACTTACGTTAGCCTCCAAGAGCAAAATATGCTAGTTTCTCTTTAAAGCAAGATTTCATGTATCTGAAGAGAGGCATGATGGAGTTAAATGTTATTAAGCAATACTTAAAAATTCCTTAGGTATTTGTTGCTGAATATATCCTTAACTCTGTAACCTAAATATTTTGATCTCGGTAGTCAATGATCAAAAAATTTTGTCACATTATATTAGATTCCCAATTGCCATTCTTTGGAGTATTTACCCATTTTCTCTGTAAGATGGCTAGTGTTCCTCAGGTCTCATTTGCCGAAGTATCTTGATATTTCTCAGTGCTCAAGAATTCCATTCTCCTCTCTCTCTCTTTTTCTTTTTTCCTACTGAACAGGAATTCATCCAACTCACTCTACCACTTTCCTCCCAAAAGCTGACTGCCTAGTGCTGTATATGGGAAGTCCCTACTCCACTACCTTCTGGAGACACTGAGGGCTCCTGAAGCTTCCATAGCTACTGCCTGCCTGGGGTGACAGCTCAAGGGCCAAGTCTTGATGACCTCATAGATTTAGTTCTGTTGGCTCCATGTCCATCTTTAGGCTCACTACTATTGAATCTTGGGTCTTTGAATCTGCTAAAACAAAGTTTAGGCCATGACTGAATCACCAGCCTCCAATAATTGAGGTGGTTCTCAAACAAATGGGAGGATGCTACTTCCTTCAGTGAGATGTGCCCAACACACACACACACACACACACACACACACACACAACTTGGGCCACAAAGTTCACTGATTTAGTGAGGTAAGGTGAGCCCTTAGAGTCACTCAAATAGCCATTTTCTCCAAAGTGCACCCAAGGTTCCAGACTGGCTGGTTGGGTGGGGAATCAATACCCATCCTTAAGTTGGCCAGCACCAACATTATCCATTTCATGTTCTCATCCATCAACCATGATTCTTTCCTGACACCTCTCCTTGGTTGGAGCTTCCCTTATTTGAATATAAATTATGTATTGAGTACTTTCTATGTGCGAAGTACAGCTCAAGCAATGGTAGATAAAACAGAAATAGTCTACTGTTTGTTTTAATCATTTTGAACCTCAAAGAGAGCGGTGATACCTTCCAAACACTCTTCTCCTCGAAGGGTTTTCTACCTCTTATATATTTATGTATTCAAACAGCTTGTAAGATCAGCCAGGAAAAATCTAAGTCCCAATTAATATGTCGTGTAAGGAGTTGTACAACTCCAAATATCTATAGAGTCGGAGCCCTAGATTGCTACTCAGTCCAAAGTTTTTTATGCACTAGTGGTGTACCAAGGACAGGGCAGTGGGAACGATCTACCCAGGATGAAGGCAATAAGTATATATATTTGCTCTGGTTGTTTTGCTATTTGTTATCGGCAAACAACCACCATTCTGAACAATCTCAGTGTTAACATTTTTCCCAGAAAAAAAAAAAAAAAGTTTTGTTGGTCTTAGAGTCAGCAAACTTTTTCTGTAAAAAACATTTTGGACTTTGGGGAATGTAAGGTCTCTGTCACAATTACTCAACTTTGCCAACGTAGAGAGAAAGCAACCATAGACAGTACATACATGGATGGGAGTGGCTGTATTCCAATAAAACTTTATTTACAGAAGTATGCAGAGGATGGAATTCGGCCTGCAGGCTAGTTTGTGGTCTAAATTCCTAAATAATATTGTATTTACTGATGAGTTTTAACAATAAATGTAAGCCTCACATTAGCATATTTTATTACTTATCTTATAGTAAATTGTTTTCTATATGGAAGTTAATTCAGAGAACTCCTTAGTCATATAGGTGCTGACATGTGCAGACTCAACTACCTGGTTTCATTTCTAGGGCAAATTCTTACCAGTAAGAAATCATTTGAGCTTGCCTCTGCCTCGGTCTGGCGTCAAACCACCATGGTACTACATATTTTTGCAATTAAACATAGATTTAAATAAATAAACAGTGATGTAAAGGGGAATAAACAGAAACTGGTCACTTTTGTTATACTATTTCGGGGTTGGCAAACTATGGCAACAGCCAGCAAGCTTAGAATGATTTTTTACTTTTTTTTAGTATTTGAAAATTTTCAAAGAATACTGTTTTAAAATATGTGAAAGTTTTATGAAATTCAAATTTCAGTGTCTATAAATAATGTTTTATTAGAACATAGCCACACATTTTTGTTTATATATTGTTACAACAGCAAAATTAAGTAGTTGCAAGAAAAATCATGTGGCCAGCAAAGTTTAAAATATTTATCATCAGGCCCTTTACAGAAACATTAGCTAATCCTTGTTCTAGGTAACAGAAAATTTTTAATTGTGTTTAAAAGTTGAAATAGCAAAACAAGATATGAACTGTAAGGTATAATCTTTTATTTGGTAAATTGATATTTTAGTTTATACATACATTTTTTGACTTTGAAAACATATTTAAAATTGAAAGTTCTTTTTTACTTGTTTTAAAAATAAGAAGGAATAAAACTAATGTTTAATACTATTTACTATACACTATAGCAGTGTGGTAGGGCTGCCGTAAAATACCACAGACAATGGCTAAAACAACAGAAATCAATTTTCTTACTGTTCTGAAGACCAGAAGTCAAAGGCAAAAATTTCAGCAGATTTCATTTCTTCTAAGGCCTTTCTCTTTAGCTTGCAGATAGCAGCCTTCTTGTTAGATCCTCATGTGGTCTTTTCTCTGTGCTCAGATATTCCTGACTCTGTGTTCAAATTTCCTCTTCTTATAAGGACATCAGTCAGATTGGATTAGGGCTCATCCTAATGACCTCCTTTTAACTTAATCATCTCTTTAAAGGCCCTATTTCCAAATACAGTCACATTCTTAGGTATTAGTGGTCAACGCTTTAACATATGAATTTGGAAGGAACATAATTCAGCCCATAACATACATGATGAATTAAAAATATAGTCTTAGTTGTTTAAGCCTGAAGGGAAATAGGATTGCACATGTTCATTTTATAGCTCAGTGACAAAGGTCTCCTCAAAGCAAGATAGCAGTGAGACCATGGGGGCCCAAACCTAAGCTCAATGCTCTTTCCACTTTAGTTTACAGAATTTTTTCCCCCTATTTCTTTTACTGGTTGCCACTGACAATAATAACTTTGCATTATTTTGGTTTTCTCATTTTCATTCTCTCCCTATATATTATTGTATATAGTTCTATTACCATACAATGCAAAACATCAATTTGGAAAAGTCTCCATCAAGAAACATAAAAATAAAAGGCCTGGAAGCTCAGTTCTTTGATAGAAATGCTGATAGGAACCTGACAGGAAATATTTGTACAGGAAGCCAATACTTTTAATGATTATAAAGGGCGTTATCCTTCCCATCTGTGCCCCAAGCTGCCTTTTAAGGAAATAGAATATATTTGGGATAACTTGAGAAATACTTCTGATTCAAGGGAAAATCAGCCATCATGTGTTTTCCATAAAACACAGCAATTTAAACTCTATTCCAAGAGGATAGAAATATTTGTGAAAGAAAAATGTAATTTTAATTACTAAAATTAAAAGAATTACACAGCAGGAAGATGATTATTCCTAAAAGAGGAATATTTTTAAAATAAAACAATTTTCCTGCAAATTTCCCAATTTCTAAAAGTCATTTAGGAATCATTCACAAATAAAACACACTGTTATCTGAATTCCAGGACAGACAAGTTTATTTATAAAGATGTCAGAACATTTCAAAATGCTTAATGCTTGTCACATACATAGGCTCATGCAGTAGGCAGTGGGATAAAGGGAGGCATTTTCATATAAAACCTAACAGAGAGTGATCTCGAAAACAAAGCTAAGATTTTCCAGATAAGTCAGAAGCACATAGTGCTTTTTTTTTTTTTTTAAAGGGTTAGGGTGACCCTGAATTTGTAGACACCATATTTTACTGTACAAATGTCCAGGACCCATTCCAGAGTTTCAAATCTATTAACAGAAATGGGCAAGGTGTACTTTAAAACTAAGGATCGCTGGCTGATTTCCCTGTACGTGTGTTCTCACAGCCTAACAACATTTTAGACCCTTGGCCTATAACTTCTCGGCTACTGGAATTACGGCCTCAATTTTGTTCTGTTCTTTTTTATAATCCTCGTGTGGATGGCTTAAATTAGGGGGGTTAATAATTATTATGGAACACTTTAATGTACGCTAATTAAATTTGCAATAATAGCTGAAGTTTGGTTTTGTTTTTGTTTTTGGAAATAATACCTCGTTTTGGCTCTTTGTCTTCTACCGGATTGAGTTGCTCCATCATATTTTCCTGAAGGATTTGCTGTTAGTAGCCTGTAAAAAAAATGAAAGGGTTTCTCATAGAATAGAATTTTAGAGATCCTCTAACCAAAGCGCTAGTTTTTAGAATCAGGGAAACTGAGATGTAACAAAGGGAGGTGTTGTTCTCTTTTTTTTTTTTTTTNTTTATGTTAACTGAGAGGCAAATAAAAGAGATGCCAAATTATAATTGAGTGGTTGCTCTGAATGATTTAATCAGCATCAGGCAAATTAGACAATTTAAATTGTTAGCATTGGCAGTCTGTTGATAACCTGCTTTTTGACTCAAACTTATTTACAAATTTTAGTTTCCATGAAATAATGAGACACTAAGGCACAGAGAAACTTTTAAAAAATGTACTTTGTGTGTGTGATATTAATTATTAACACACTTTTACATCTACAAAAGAAAAATGACTGCGTTTAACTAAATACATTTCTTTGAATTTTTTATTACAGTGGCTTTTGATTTTTTACATTTGTGTATGAAAACATCTACTTTATTTTATTATTATTATTATTTTTAATGTAGGTGACCCTGAGATCAAGACCCTGAAATCAAGACCTGAGGTGAAATCAAGAATAAAATGCTTGGGGGCGCCTGGGTGACACAGTCGTTAAGCGTCTGCCTTTGGCTCAGGGCGTGATCCTGGCGTTCCCGGATCGAGCCCCACATCAGGCTCCTCCACTGGAAGCCTGCTTCTTCCTCTCCCACTCCCCCTGCTTGTGTTCCCTCTCTCGCTGGCTGTCTCTGTCTATAAAGAAATAAATAAATCTAATAAAAAAAAAAGAATAAGATGCTTAACCAACTGAGCCAACCAGGCTCCCCAAAAACATCTACTTTAAAGAAACATTTAAATATTTGTGATGGTAATGCTTCAGATTCCTACCTTAGTAGAAGGTTACTTTGGAATCTATTCTACCCACTGTTAAAATGTGGCTGTAAACTCTGGTTTAATGGTTGGTGATCAGACTCTCTTGGGGGATAACACTGACCCTGCAGTGGCCTACTCAGACAGTCAAGTACATTTACCTGGAATGTCCACTCGCTTCAAATGTTCTCTGTACATTAAAAATCAGTCCCTTGCTTCTTTAAAAATACACCTAAAACTTCCCTACCTCCTTCAGAAAACCGTGCATGATGGATTCTGTCTGATTCTGATTACGCTACTGTTACCCATTGAGAACTGCCATGTTTTTAACTCTGTTAATATGTATCTGTTGATTTAAAATGTGCTTTTTGTCCTTGTTATTTAATGACTGTGGTAGCCAGTCTCCAAGGTGGACCCAAATATCCTCCTTCCTGATATTCACGACACTGTTACTACCCTTCCAAACTGAATAGGGCTAAACTGGATAACGGATTGGATATTGTGGAAATGACAGGCAGTGACTTCTGAGGCTAGGTCATGAAAGACATTGAAATGTTCCCCTCGCTGTCTTGAATCACACACTCTGAGAGAAACCGCCTGACATGTGAGGACATTCAAGAAGTCCTATGAAGAGGTTTATGTGGTGAGGAATTAAGGCTTCCTGCCAACATACATGTGAGAAAGCCATCTTGGAAGAAAATCTTCCAGTCCCAGGCAAGCCTTCAGATGACATCTTGACTACAACTTGGAGAGACCTAGAGCTAGAACTTAACCCAGTAAACTGCTGTCAGTTTCCTACACAACTGTAAGATAATGAATGCACATTGTTTTACTGTATTGTGGTATGCACAATAAATAATGTAATAACCAATTGCCTTCTAACATTTAAGCCACTTGTCGTCATAAAATTTGCCATTTGTTTCCCTTTTTTTGCACAAACCCTCCAGGCATAGAGGATATACAATATATCTATATCTATGCAGAATAGATATGCCAGGTTAAAGATAAATGTGGTAGAGAAATGGTGGTCTTGCCACTGTAATTTGGTGTCATAATGTTTTTCTCTGTACCCATTGATGATAGGGACCACAGTTTACTCATCTTTGTATTTAGTAATCTGAACTAGACGAGTAGGCGCTATAGCCTAATTTTTTTTTTCATTCCTATGATGAATTCTCAATAGTGGAATAACTCCCTGCTAGCTAGCAAAATATCCACCGTTTCTTAATCTCAAGTGCCCACATTACATAATAGTCTATTGCAGTTTTAGAAAACTCCGTAGAATTATTTTCAATCTCTCTGCTCTTTCTCTCTCCTCTCCTTCCTTTTTCAAATAAGTTGCTGAGGATGGAGTGGAGAAGAGTTTTATAAATATTTTTATTATCGATGAGTAATAGCTTTAGGAGCTTAATAAATATATGTCTTTTCTCCCCTATTTAAAGTAAGAATAATCTTTGCTTTTGAAAGAAAATTTAGGAGAATCACTTTGGTTTTTAATACTTGATTTCTGATTATAATTAATCAATCAAAAATCTATCTGAAGGTAACCAACGAGGAATTGAGGTATAGGAATAAAAATCATGTTGACTGAATGATAGATGAATTAGAAGGTTTTAACTTACAGCAATTACTGTTTTATGATAAACAGTGATACCCATGTTGCAAATATTAGAGTTGCTTTCATCCATGTAAAAAAGTTTTATTACAGTAGTCCCACCTTATCTTCAGGTTTGTTTCCTTTCTTTTCTTTCTTTTCTTTCTTTTCTTTCTTTCTTTCTTTCTTTCTTTCTTTCTTTCTTTCTTCTTTCTTTTTCTCTTTCTTTCTTTCTTTCTTTCTTTCTTTCCTTTCTTTCTTTCTTTCTTTTTCTTTCTTTCAATTTTAAAATAGATTTTATTTTATTTTTATTATATTCAGTTAGCCACTGTATAGTACATCATTAGTTTTTGATACAGCGTTCAATGATTCATGCGTTGCTTATAACACCCAGTGCTCATCACAACACATGCCCTCCTTAATATCCGCCACCCTGTTTCCCCATTTCCCCCAATCCCCTCCCCTCTGAAACCCTCAGTCAAGTTCCTTTTCTGAGGTTTCAGTTACTGGCATCCCTGGCTGGAAGTAGATGACCCTCCTTCGGACACCGTCAAGTCAACAGTAGCCTAAGGCTGCCTAACAGTACCTTGGTGATTCACCTCTTTATATCATCGTGTAGGCATTTTATCATCCCGGAAGGGTTTGTACAGTACAATAAGGTATTTTGAGAGACACAGAGAGAGAGACTACCTTCACATAACTTTTATTACAGTATGTTGCTATAACTGTTCTAATTTAGTATTAGTTATTGGTTGTTAATCTCTTACTGTGCCTAATTTATAAATTAAACTTTATCATAGGTGTGTATATATGTATATATATATAGTATAGAGAGAGTTTGTTACTATTCATGGCTTCAGGCATTCACTGGGGGTCTTGGGACATATCCGTCATAAATAAGGTGGGACTGCTCTATTTAGGTCTATCAGTCAGTGATCTCCAAAGAAACAAACAAAAGACATATGTATGTATGCATATAAAGAGATTTATTTCAAGGAATTGGCTCATGCTATGGTGGAGGCTAGCAACTTTGACATCTGTAAGATAGGCATATAATCTGAAAACATCAGGAGTTGATGGTTCGGTCTTTAGGTAGAACTTCCTCTTCCTCAGAGAACCCTTAGTGCTTGCTTTTAAAGACTTTCAACAGATTGGGCAGGCCCACCCACATTATGTGGAATAATCTTTACTTAAAAGTCAGCTGACTGTAAATGCTAACAACTACAAAATACCTTCACAGCAATACCTAGATTAGTGTTTCATTGAATACCTAAGTACTATATATAGCCTAGCCAAGGTGACACATAAAACCAGCCATCATAGAAAGGATGAATTTAGAATTAGACAGTTCCCATAATAGTAGGAATTACAAATTTCCCAAATAAGATTATCATAGTAAACAAATGCTTCTGCAAACAAAGAAGTCAATTACATATTGATTTTTGTTGTTGTTGAAGAACTAAAATACTTTTTAATTAGTGAACTGGTTTAATTAGCACTCTGCCTGAAAAAATGTAATGACTTCGAAGATTTTCAACGTTTAACATTAAATGCCGTCTATTTCTCAAAATAAAATGATCAAGGGCCTCCGGCACATAATCTGGAGTGAAAAGAAGAAAGTTGAAGCTTCACAGGCCCAATAACATCCACAGTTTTTTCTTTTTATCTGCTGCAGATTTTCCACTGATGAAAAGCTTTGGTTGAATTTTTATCAGGAGCAGCTGTTACAGGCAGATGCTCAGAGTTCAAAGACATTATGTACACAATTATAAAAACTTTCATTTTCAGACAACGGGAGTAAACCAATCTAAGGGTGGCATGCCTAGGGATTCAAGTTACATCCTTGTGTTTTATTTAAGAATGTACCTAATATAATGCTTCCTAGCAGCTAAGGAAACAACTCTGTCACTTCTCAAGACCTGGAAAAGCCAGTGTCAGGTCCCTGGGGAGGCTGCCTTTTGTCATCTCTCCAGATATGCAAATTACTTATCTCAGGGAGAGATATTTACACAACCTCCAAACAAATGCTGCTTATCTTTACCATTAGCAACATTAATAATAAAAACCACCCATAGCTACTGACTCAGATATTTCAAAGTAAAATTCTTGGCTACATGCCCCTCCAATAGGCTGCCAAAAGATACTAGAGTTTCTCACTTCTGCTAGTATTTCCAAACCACTTAAAATCCAACTGAGAATTCTAAGCCCTTGCCCTCCTGGGATGTGAATGTTTGTCACCTGCTGGGCTGATACGCTGTCACTTACTTCTATCTTTAATGGTACAGAAGTGCCCTACTGGTCAAGTGTTTCTGAAAAAGTGAATCAATCCTAAAGTAAACACAAATGGAAAGGCAATATTTTTATATTAGATTTTCTGTTGAGATATAAATAAATTTAGATATGCATAATACAGTTTTGATAAGCCAACAACCATTGGAACGTTTTTGTTAATCTATTTTAGAAATAATGTTCAAGATTCTGTATGGAAACAAGGCTTTTTTTATTCTTCAAAAAATTATATTAATGACCATTGGTAAAAGACTGAAAATGACTGGGTTCTAGGTTTGGTGCTGCCACCAATTAGTCAGGAATCTTAAGAAGGATAGTTTACCTTTCTGGGCCTCGGTGTCTTGCCTTGGAAAAGGGAGAAGTGGGTACAGGAGCTGCTTTGAGACTCCTGGGATTAATGGGTCAGTCAAATTAATAACAAAAGAAGTTGACATGGGGCTGCCAACTTTAAATTCTTTCTTCTTCTTTTTTCTTTCTTTCTTTCTTTTTCTTTCTTTCTTTCTTTCTTTCTTTCACTAAGTAAGAGGATTTTAAAAATACAAACTTCTATTCTCACTGTATTAAAGAAGGATTTTAATGCCAAGAAATGGGAACAACACAATCTCAGAATAATATCAGTCTTTTAAGGTAATAAATCTAGATTAAATAAAAAATGACTACATTGTCCTCATTTATCTTTTTCATGCATAGACTTGTAAAAATTTCGTGAAAGCCCAGCACTTCCCCTCCAAGAGTGTTTTAGAATAACTAGGGAAAATGATCCCCAAGATTTACTCTCCCTCTCACTCGTAACCTAAAATGCAAAATTGGAGCCTATAATCTTAGAATCACATCAATAAGTCATCATTTCCTTGTTGGTTTATTTTTTCTTTTCGCTTATTTACAATATTTTCCAACATAAAAAAACTTTGTCTTACCTAAATTCTGCTATAAGAGCATACTTCTATTTCTACAGATAAATCTTCAGTAATTTCTCTTACTTCTCTAGGTAGTTGTATATGTTTGTGTGAGATGATATAGTTCTATACTCTCTGAGACCTTCTTTATCAGGTCATTTTCAGAGTGTATGAAGTGTAATAAATACTTTCAAGAAGAGCTGGTGATTCTCTTCTATAAATATTGTGTTTGACCTTGGGAATGCTGTGATTTGTTCCCTATGTATACCTATATAAATAATCTATTTGACATTTGAAGAAATGGCATGTTTTTCCTAAGAGCATTTTACAGGCAAATGACTTACTGGATTTTTTTCAGATTAAGAATTTTTAGGGGTACTTGGTGGCTCAGTTGGTTTAGTGTGTGAATTTGGTTTCAGTTCAGGTCATGATCTCATGGGTCCTGGGACGAGGCTCCGCATAGGGCTCCACACAGAGCAGGGAGTCAGCTTGAAGATTCTCTCCTTCTGCCCCTCGTCCCACATTGCGTGTGTGCTCTGTCACTCTTAAATAAATAAATAAATCTTTAAAAAAGAGAATTTTTAGAGACAAATATATTCACACTTTCTTGGTCTCTTAAAAGACCAGCATGCAAATTTAACTTATTTTTGATACTGAGGTCATACTTATAAACTGCAGCTACACGGACTGAGTGCCATTGAAGTGAGCGGTGTAGTTTTGCTCCCATACATACTTAATCATAATTAACATTCTATGTACCAGAAATTATACTATTTTGCAAGCATTATTTGATGTGATCTTTATAATAACCATATTAGGATGTGGATATCTTTGGGATTTACTCTTTTGCCAACCACAGTTACTGAGATTTTTAAAAACAAGGAGTTCAAGAAGAGAAATAATTAACACAAACAAGGAGGTAAAAAAGCCAGATTTGAATGCAGATTTTCTTATTCAGAGCCCATCTTACTGACTATTGATCTGCTCACAACGTCTATGGCTCTGTGTCCTCTTGAAACATTCTTATCTCATGTATCTCCCTTTATTCTAACAACATCATGCCGACACACACAGACACACACAGACACACAGACACACAGACACACACACACACACACACACTTTACTTAGACCTTGTAATGCACAACCGGATCCAAACCAGAAAATCAAGGCTGTTAGAATTAGGGTTCAAATAAGCAAAAAGCTTTGGGTGAGTTCTGAGAGGTTTTTTCTGCACATATAGTTTATGATTTAAACACCTGGATTTTATGACATTTTTTGCATCTTCTTAGAGACATCCTGCTTATATTCAGATTTTTGTCCACGTGAGAACAACTTTTCTGTGAAAAAACAAATGATGAGGTACTGCACATGATATCGATTTAGTGCCTATGCTTTTCATTTGATGGTCTATTGTTTTATGTACTTCTACTTATCTAGCAATATTCTATAACTATATTGCACCATATTATTTCTTCCCTAAAGTGAAAAAGGGTGAGCTCCTCAAAATGGTCCCTCTATGTTTTGCTTATTTCAGTATGATATCAATACTTAACTTATGGTATTCTCATACAAAAAGTAATGATAATCACAAGAACCATAATGCAATTAATAATAAAAAATAAATATTTGGTTATCCCTGTTTCTGGCAGTGCTCCTAAAACCCTTGGCATTTCCTAAGTGATGAGAGCAATGAAGGTGTCTTTTGTTATATTGATGAGATGCCTTTTGGACCCCACCTAAGGATGGGGGCTGGTTGCCAGCAGAACCAACCTTGTGATTGGACAGTTGAAACTTTCAGTTCCACCTCCAGGACATCTGGGGTAGAGAAAGGGGCTGGCAGTTGAATTGGTTTCTGATGGCTAAGTTTATCAATCATAACTATATAATGAAGCCTCCATAAAAACCATAAAAAGCACTGGGTTCAGAGAGCTTTCAGGTTGCTGAACATACGTAGATGCAAGGAAAGCTGGGCACTCAGAAAGAACATGCCCTTTCCTGATACATTGCCCTATGCATCTCTTCCATCTGACTGTTACTGAGTTATATCCTTTTATAATAAACTGGTGATCTAGTACGTAAAATGAGTACTCATTTCTCAAAGTTCTATGAACCACTGTAGCTAATTAATTGAACCCAAGGGGGCAGTTGTTGGAACCTCTGATCTACAGCTGGCTGGTTAGAAGCACAGGTAATGGAGTGGGCGGTCTTGTGGGACTGAGTCCTTAACCTGTAGAAAATCGTACTATCTCCCAGGTAGATGGTGTCAGAATTGAGTTGAACTTATAGGACACCCAGCTGGTGTCAGAGAACTGCTTGGTGGCATGGAGACAAAACCACACTTTAGAACTGGAGTCAAAATCATTAGCAACTCAAAGTTAAACTATATGTCATAAATTAACATTACTTGAAATCAGAGAGGGAGACAAACCATAAGAGACTTTAATCATGGGAAACAAACTGAGGGCTGCTGGAGGGGTGGGGGATGGGGTATTGGGCGATGGACATTAAGGAGGGCACGTGATGTAAAGAGCACTGGATATTATATAAGACTGATGAAGCACTGACCTCTACCTCTGAAATTACATATAATGTATTATATGCCAATTAATTGAATTTAAATTAAAAAACCTCATGGAACTAGACACTTAAAGTAGGTAAATTTTTTAAATATGTACGTTATACTTCAATAAAGCCATTAAAAAAATCTAAAAAAATAACATTACTTTCACAATTGCACAGGCCACGTTCTCTTGGAAATAGATTCTTGGATGGAAATTGGCCTGCAGGCGGTCTTTTGGTGAGTCCTCATTGTAGCAGCACTTTGAGAGTAAGGGAAGTTGGAGTGGGTTCAGAGAGAAGCTGAAGACCTGCAGTACAATTGCAACAGATGCCTCAGCCAACCCCACAGAGAGCTCTGAGTGTGGAATTGCACTTTGGAGATGTTCCAAATTGAGATAGAGGGCCACGCCTTTGTTGTACCCCTTCATCAACTGTCATTGGATGCAGGCTCTCCTTGGAAGAGGCATAACCTTGAAGAAGTAGTTCTATTCAGCAGAGAGCAAACCCTGAGAGGACGCAGCTGAGAGCCTTCAGTAAGCAATGATCCTGGCAGCTAAGGGGTTGAGTACTTTGGTCTGGAATAAGAATATATACTCACTGACTCAATCACATCTTTCAAAGGAAAATTTTGGCTACCTGCCCTTTGTATAGGCTGCCAGAAGATATTAGAGTTTCTAACTTCTGCTACCACAATATCCATTACAAATATATTTTGATTTGTAGCCTAGAAATGCTTACATCTATTACCTTCTTCAGACTCAGTCATTCATTTATTGCATTCAAAAAATATCTAAAAAATAATTAATGATTACTCACCAAACACTGGGCTGGGTGTTGGGAATACAGCAGTGTATGTGACAGGCAAGTTCCTGACCTCATGGAAGTTACATTTTTGTGAAGAAGACAGGCAATGAACAACTTATTAATTCATTTAATTAATATTGAATTAAGAATCTACTATTTTGATAGACTCTACCCTACGTACTGAGGAAACCTCAACGATAAGACAAAAAAAAAGTCTCTGCTTTCAGAGATCTAACACATTAGTAGGAGAGATGGAAAACTTGCAAGTGAGAAAATAAAAGAATAGGATTATTTCAGATAGTGATCAGTGCTGTGGAGAAAATAAAAAATTGTAAAATGTTGGAAAGTGACAAATCATGGAGAGAGTTCAAGAAGGGCTCCTGTCTAAGCAGGTAGCATTTGAGATAAGATTTGAATGATGAGGGGTGCCTGGGTGGCACAGCGGTTAAGCGTCTGCCTTCGGCTCAGGGCGTGATCCTGGCGTTATGGGATCGAGCCCCACATCAGGCTCTTCCTCTATGAGCCTGCTTCTTCCTCTCCCACTCCCCCTGCTTGTGTTCCCTCTCTCGCTGGCTGTCACTATCTCTGTCGAATAAATAAATTAAAAAAAAAAAAGATTTGAATGATGAGAACAAACCATCATGTGAGGGCCAGGAGGACATATGTTCAAACATAGACAATAAGTAAATTCCCTGGGGGAACAAGAAGAAGGCCAACAGAAGAATGGCTGATCAGAGGGAGGAGGGAAGGTAGATGGTGAGATTAGAGAAGTGGTTGGCCTTACAGGTCATGGTAAAGAGTTTGAATCTCCTTCTGAGTTTGGGAAACCACTGGAGAATTTTAAGTAGGTACATGATGAATGTGACTTAAGTTTTTTAAAAAGATAGTTATGATTATCATGAAAAAAATTGAATATGTGGGGATGGATGTAAAAGTAGGTCCTCCAATTGGAGATATATTGCAGTGGCCTAAAGTAGTGATGTTGGTAACTAGATGGTGTAATAACAGTAGAAATTAATGTCAATGTTCATTTCCTGAATACATTTTGGAGACAGAGGTGACTGGCTGATAGATGGGTGTCAGAGTGAGGAAAGGAGAGGAATAAAGGATGATTCCATTTTCATTTGATCAAATACTGGACAAACGAATGAGATAAATAAAAGTGGTAAGTGCTATGAGATGATGTGGTAGGGAGTAATGGGAAAGACCTCTTTCTGTGGAGATAGCATGGTCATGGAAGGCTCTTTGCGAAGGTAATGTTCGAGAAGAGATCTGAGGCATGAGAATGAGTAGACCAGGTGAAGATATGGGGCAATGGTGAATAGTCCAAAGGGAAAAGTCCTGACACCATGACAAAGGCTTGGTATAAACAGGAGCCCATTATGGCTGGAGCAGAGAGAGAGAGGGGAAATGCTGAGAGATACAGTTGGACAGAACCATAAAATAGCTACTGACTACGTTGTCCTAATCCCGTATTTAAATCACCAAGTTCACTGGTTAGATTAAAAAGTTGTGAGTGGGAACTGGAAGAAGACCAGGGTGGCTGGGGCAGAGTAAAGTTTTTATAACTCCCAGTATCTGGCAAAGCTGGATTGTTTTACCACTTACTTAGAGATCTTTAATTGTGTTTCAAGATTCCATATGCCTGAGTAAATGAAAAATTCATTTGTGACTTTTGGTTTTAAATTTAGAAATAATTTTTGGCAGGTTTACTAACAATAATAATATAGAACACATGTAATGTTCAAAATGCTATTTTCAACATTTTTGTAAGACAACATAGACATTATTACACTTATTTTATCAATGAGTTAAAATGAGTCATGGAGCAGTTTAATGGACTTGGCCAAAGTGAATTCCCAATTAATGGAGGAATTAGGATTAAAATTCAGGTCCTTCTTTAGTTAGTAAAGATTTTTTTCTAGTATACCTTTTATTTTTGGTAAATGATGAATCATCACAAAGAATAATGTTTAGCAGAATAAAATTTTGGACTTACAATGAATAAGACCAGCGAGGGAAGCTGCAGAGAACAGCCTCCTTTGCAGTAGGAAATGCCTAAAGATAAGCCTTTATTCTCCCATTTCTAGTCTCTTCATCTTCCTAGAACATTCCAATTTTTCTAAGATCAAGAAAAAAATTAAACGGCTCGTATCTTACACCTACTTTATAACTGGGGAGGATGGTCCTTATATTACTTTTATTCTTTTTATACTTTTTTCCCATTTTAACCATATAGATTAATTTTGGATTTGTTAAAAAAATGTTCAGATCTTAATCATCTGGAGAACAGGCACAGCATCACCCATGCATTCTGCACAGGGTACAGAACAGTGTGTGAATACGTGGCAAATGCTTTCACAAGGTGATTTAGTTTTATTTTTTTTTAATGCAAACAATTATAAAAGGACAGTGGCTACTTATTGTTGGTTTATTAGCTAATAAATGCCTGTCTAAAGAGTATAGGCATCCCATCTGAAGTTGAGTTTCGGCATGTTCAAGCAGGTGCATGTGGGTTTGGAAACTCACATCAAAGACTGTGGCTGACTTGATAAAAAGGCGTGTAGAGGTAGATCAAAGGGTGTGTCAACAATGAAACTTCCACTTCTCTTGAAATAAATCTTTGAAAAATACTAACCTGAAATTCGATTGAATAGTTCTGCATACTTCTACTATAAGGGCACTAAATCTTTGTGTATTAATTGGTTCTTCTGGTAATAAAGGTGTTGAGACCTTAGTTCTAAGTAATCCTATGCCTTGAGGAAGCATTATTTGTTCCTCTATTAGAAAAGCAGCTAGACTATTCTCAGGAGTCTATTTAGGTATATGTAGGTTTTTCTGCAGTTTAAACTTTGGAGATATGCGTAGATTATTGTGTTTCCCTTTACGTTCTTTAATGTTTCCACCTGAAACAAAAGACTATATTCCTTCTTCATCTTTTCAATCAATTAACTGTTCACTATTAGATGGAAGAATCTCAGATTCATAATAACAAAAAAGAGATTAATCAGAAGACTTAGTTCTGAAACTGAATTTTAATAGCAGAAGTAGAAAAGCTAGGTGTGTTTAAAATATTTTGATTCTAATAATCTGAAAAATTAATAATAATCACATAATTATTATTATTAAGTAGTATAAGGTCATATATTTCAAATGTCTATTTGATGTGGTTGAAGCAAACTCTAAGATGAAAGCCAACAACCTTCCATTTCTTTGTTCTCCTCCCAAAACCTTCTTCATTGATCACAGTTACTCATCTGACGCTCATCTACACCGGGTGTCCTGAAAAGACATGTTTGAAAATGTCTTTTTTTGGTGGGGGGTTGATATAAAATTTCACAGGCTCTGTATTTTATGCCACTCTCCCTCGTTCTACTTTATGAGCGGTAAAATTACACTGCACGTAATATTATCCCAAGACTGTGAAAAATATTTGTCTGTTGAACTGAACATTTTTCCCATGCAGCTTTTTATCAAAGAGAAATAACCTTTTATTGTCAAGCAGGGTTGTTTTTTTTGGAGGGGGGAGGAGAATCTAAAGTAAGATCAAATACAGATATGTTGAGTAATAATAAAGACGCAATTGTCTTTCTGCTCACATGTTTCTGTTGCATTCTACAGGCATTATACAGTCATTTGTACTTCTTTACCATTCCTTGCTTTGAACTGAAGTACTTCACATAATTCACTTTTTTCAAATAACGATCTCAAAATACACTTTATAAAATGTGGAAATGAGTTTTAACGCACTGCGAACACTCTAGGAAATAGTCTGGAACCTCACTCAGAATATCGTCGGAATGTGAGAGGGATTTGTTCTAGGCGTGACATGAAATGCAAAAATTGAATTTCTTGCACAAACTTAAAACCAAAACATCGTATAAACTCTCTGCGTTTTGGACCCAACATGTCTCTGTCTATTTGGATAAAAGCTATTGGATGCACATTTTTTGGTGAACTGTCAACAGCAAAGCATGAAAACAGATGTGTTCCTGCTATTTTTATTACTAGGGAAATAAAAGCAGCTGTGCTGGACTTGTGTGCAAGGGAAGCACTCAGTGAGGCCTTCCCACTCTGGGGGTTGGAAAGTCTGGCAGTGTAGACCAGGATCTACACCATGACCATCTTCAAACAGGGCCACTGGAGACGATTCCTGGGCATTTTCAAGGCTTCACACCTTTGTGGACATGTTAGTTCTGTTTTTCTGATATTGGGGTTCTGTGAGAACACATGATAAAATGAGGTAAAGTTATTATGGTCTTAATTTGCATAAAAACAGTAAGAAAGGTTATTTCAGAACTGGACTTCATCAGCATTTGAGAATCTATCATTTAAAATAGAGGAGATAGCTCATTGCATTTGGGGGTGGCAAGTACAAACCAATTACAGTGCTTCAGTATAGACTTTTCTAGACACAACACACACAGTGGGAAAGAAACCCAGCATGTTTGGGGAAAGAAAAATAAAGTATAAAAACAGAGTCTTCTTTTATGCACTAGCAGACCTGACAGTAACCAGATGGTAGTTTTTTGCACCGAATTGGTGGTTTAGTGCAGAAGGGCTATTTTTGGTCCAGTTTAGAAAGTTTGTCACAGAAGTTCCTTTGTCTCAAACTTTCTCTTCCTCCTGTAGGAGTCTGTTGTTTGTGTTTGTGTTTGTGTGTGTGTGTGTGTGTGTGAGTGTGNAGAAGTTCCTTTGTCTCAAACTTTCTCTTCCTCCTGTAGGAGTCTGTTGTTTGTGTTTGTGTTTGTGTGTGTGTGTGTGTGAGTGTGGGGGGGGGACTTACTTATGTGGTTATGTACTCATCTTGCTTTTATAGAGAGCAGAAGTTATCGCTTGGCAAAGAGAAAGAGATAAAATGTAAGAATGATAAAATTGGATTTCTTTGCGTTGATCTGAAGTTTGAACTGATACTATATTGGTGACCATGAGAAGAAAAGATTAAAGAGAAGACATTGATAAAAGACAAGAGTGACACATTTAACTCCATACCAATTTTCTAAGCACTGCATTCACTGATAGTATCTTGAGAGATTTTCTTGAGGAGAGGAATCAGATCAAGAATGAACATGACTTTAAGGGGCATAGATTATGAGACAAATCACTAAATTCAAGAAAGTACACCTTGTGCTTTAAGATAAAGATGTCATGGGGCACCTGGATGGCTCAGTCGGTTGAGTGTTGGACTCTTGATTTTGGCTCAAGTCATGATCTCAGGGTCCTGAGATTGAGCCTGCATCCGGCTCCACACTGCTCATGGAGCTTGATTAAGATTTTCTCTCTCCCTCTCCCTCTGCCTCTCCCCACTCTCTAAATTAAACAAACAAATACATAAATAAACAAATAAATAAAACAAAAATGTTATTTAGGTAACTGTATGAAAGCAGCTCAACGTTGTAGCCTTACAATCTCCAAGTTATAGAAGTAGGTGCAGGTGTTTCTAATATGAAATGAAATTCTGTAGTGTCTTAGCATTCATTTTCACACACTGCCTGTATGCCAAAATCCCCTAAAACTTTTTGATTTGTTCCCTGTCTCATTATAGATCTCAAAAGACTCAAATTATGCAAATTATTAAAAAAGAATGGAGAAAAAGAGAAAATGTAGGTATGGGTTCCAAAAAGCCTTGGTGTAAACTCCTGCCCACACAAGCAATTGTGGAGAGTTACTCAGAGAGTCTTTCTTTCCCAGGTGAAATATTTTTGATTCTGCAAGTTCATTTCTTATGTCAATTTTTATTCTCACAACATTCTCTCTGTCTCTTTCTCTCTTTTTCTCTCTGTTTCCCCCCATCCCCCCCCCCCCCACACACAACCCCAGGGTTCTGTTCTCTCTCTTTTCCCTTTGATTTCTGGCTTTCAAACGGTATTACTATTGGCTTATATTTGACCAAACTCAGATAAACTTCATAGGAGAAAATGGTTTAAGCATTACAATCACTGAATAGTTATTAGGAATGCCGGTTCAGATGTGCTGGGTGCTTGATCAATTATCAAAGAAGTGTTATTCAAAAATTAGCAGAAATTTGGTTACAAATTTGATTTTTAAAGCCTAGTTTTCAAAAATAACTATGTCCAGGTTTCCCCTTAACTGTGTATTTTGGACTGATTATAGATTAAATGAAAACTCCAGGACGTCCACTCTGCAGGAGCGTGAGGTAATGCCGGATGTCAAGAGAGGGAAAGCGGACTCTGCCTTCTCCATGTAGCAGCTCCTGGAGATGTAAATGACGGCACCCTGACCCTCACAGCAGGGCCTGGGGGTTCAACTTCCAAGTTTTTGTCTTTCTCACTCTCTTGTATTCCTGTGTTCTCCCATGATGTTTAAACCCCATTTCTTCATCTTGATCTAAATGGTGTGTAAGTGCAGAGATGAAGAGGGCAGTAAACCCCAAGCCATGTTTTCTCACAACTCCTTATACCCAGCGGCAAGACTGAGTCCATAAGTGTAAAGTCCATAAGGAAAACTTCTCTTTTCCTTTTTCCCAACTCTGATATATTGATTTGCATCACACCTTCCAGTCTAAGGGATTAAGACCTCCCTCATTACCAAGGCCAATCTCCCCACCATGCTCATGATTTCCTCTCTTCTTGGAATAGGATCTTATTCCATCAGTTATCCCTGCCTCTCCAACACCTTCAATTCCCTTCTCTTCACCTTGCCATTGGCCTGTATTGCAGACAAATCACCTACCCTTAAAGTAAGTCCCATTTTGACCGTGTCTCTTCCTCTCGTTATTACACTGCCTTCCTTCTATCCTCCCCTGCAAATGTCGTAGCCTTGTTGCCTTATGGTTCCTATTTCCCACATTCACTCTTGATCCTACTGTCATCTGGCCTCTTCCCCCACCCCTCAGAGCAATTCTCTTACACCACTCCCATGTTTCTCATCTTGTTCCTCCGACTCTTCTTGGTTTCTTAAGGGGCCTCTTTTTCTCCTGCCTTCATTTAAAATTTTGATGATTCTCAAATTTTCTTCTTACAGTTTATACTTTGTCTGAGAGCTATCATTTTGTTTCAAGGTTTTAACTATTGCCTGTTCACAAACAACTCCCCCAGTGGATGTTTCCAGGATAGTCTTCTCCTGAAAAAAAGTTTCTTATATTTACCTCCTCTGGGCATTTACACCTGGAATTCATATGGAGTTTTTTTTGTTTTTTGTTTTTTTTTTTAAATCTCAATACCTCTGAGATAGAATCAGTCTCTTTCCCTGTTTTTTATGGGAGCCCTTGACTTTGCCTTTTTCCTTTCTCTCACTCACACTCTTACAACTGAATGACCACCAAGTTCTACCAATTATATTTATTAAATATTTCTTGACCCTATTACCATTCTGTCATTATCTCTTGCCTGGTTTACTATAATAACCTTCTAGCTGGTCTCTCTGTTTCAAAATTTTTGTTCCTTAAATCCACCCTTCTTCACACTGTTATCAGAATTGAGTATCAAAAATCTGTTTCACTACCACCTTATTCAAACCATAAAATGGCCCTCTTTAGCTTAGTATATAAACTTTTCATCATCATCTGGACTCGGCTTCATTTTCAGTCCTATCTCTCATCTGTTTGTCAATGTTTGTTTTCATATACCACGTTTCTCTTAGCTCCATGCCTTTATTCCTGCTGTTTCTTCTAATTTCATAATCTTTCCCTCACACCTTCATCTAACTTCTGCTTCCCTTCCAGACTACCCCTCAAGATCACCTCCTGGGTAAGTTATGTTTATGCCAGGGATTTGGGGGCTTACAGTATCTGCTAGATAGCGAAGCCGGAGAGGTGGTAAAGGTCAGACCAAGGGCGTTGTTATCTCATCCAAGGCAAATGTGTCAAACAGCCTCTAGATAGTATCCATTATGTTGAGAAGGTGGGGTGGGAAATAGAACTCAGAAACCAGTAAACAAAAAACCCAGTGGTTTCACATTTTGAATTATATCCAAAACAGGGGCTCTGGTTACTCCAAAATGGAATTGCGCAGGAACAAAAACCTACTAAGTTTTTGAGGACATATTGTCAAAGAATGTACAAACTAAACTTACAAAGATGTATGATTGTTCGAGCTCTAAATTAGATCATTCTGTACCAGACAAAATCAGAATGCAAAAGCTGGGTAGTCCTCAAACATTCTTCAGAGGTGGCCACAGAGGACAATAAACAAGAAAGGAACTTCCCAAAAGGCAAAGCCACGGGCTCCTCTCAGAGTGAAGAATCAAGGGCAGTCAGAGTGGCTATATAAGAACTCATTCCTAGGCAGAGAATCTTTGCGGTTCTTCCCCAACAGCTCTTTATAATCTTTATAGACAGATGACTCTTCAGTGTTTCCATCTTTCCCTGTTTAAAATTAGAGACTTTATGACAGTTATCCTAGTCATATTCCACCCTTGTAGATTTGGCATGTGTGGGGGGGAAGCAGTCACATAACTTGTCTTTTACTTTCTAGGTTGTCAGACGCTGAACGAGACTGGCAGAAGGCCTGTGTATGCTCTTTATATAGAAGAAATACCACAGATATTTGGCTGGGCAAATGGATGTATTGTTGGAAGAGATGGTTAATTGATCCCCAATATGTTTTCTCGTAGTATTGGAATTTTAACTCTTACAAGGCCATCCAAATTGAAGAGTACATTTTCTAGTTTCCTTTGCAGCTGGCTGTGGTTATGTGATTTGGTTTTGGCTTTTAGAGCAGAAATACAGTGTGCTTCCAGGATTTTCCCTTAAAGGGATATTCTTCCCTTACTCCCTTTGCCTTTTCCAGTTATGGGAAGGAGGTGGATGGGCCATCGATTGAAGACAAGATGGAAGCTACATGTTATGAAGGTTGGAGCAATGAAATAGAAGGAGCCTTTGTTTTTGGTGCTTGTGGAACTACCACGCAAGCCAAGTGGCTCACTTGGGGTTTCATTTTATTCCAGCACCAAACTGATATCATAACCAATATAAATTAAATGAAGAAAAATTTTACAAAAAGTATCCAGATAATCCAACATGATTAATTCAACTTTATTAAACTGTATGTTCATTTGGGAAGCTCTTGTGTTTTTTAGTTTTTCAAAAGTAGTTCCAAACTTTCCCTTGAATGCGTAACAGCGAAGCCATACATACGTAAGTATTTTTCCTTTTGCCTGTCTTTATTTTACTTGGGGAGGTGGGATGTGGAACAAAAGTGAAGCAAAACTGGAGGAGAGATGAAAATGAATTATCCGTTTTCACTCTCCTTTCTATGGACATGTATTTATTATGCCTCATTTGCACTGAGTGAGTACAGATTTATACCATCACATATTTTGGCAAATACTAATTCATAATGGTCAAAATCACCAAGCAATTAATTTCAAGTAAGCATAAAATGATGAAAAGTGAATTTGAGTAATCTAGGGAAAGGATTATAGTAAGCATGTTTATGAGAGTACTTGAACATTGAAGGCTAAGATTTCCTTGGACATAGAAATCTAGAAAGTTTGAAAAGCCATTCCATTTGAGCCTGCTCGAAAAATCAGATCTTTCTCTTCCCCTACCTGTGTCCTCTCCTTCCCTAGTGTAGGAGATTATTTTAGATTATATGGATAGGCTCTAAATGCCATCACATGTATCCTTATAAAAGAGAGGAATGGGAAGATTTGACACACAGAGAAGATGATGTGAAAACTGAACAGAATAAAAATTGAAGAAATGTAACCATAAGCCAACGAATTCCAAGGAATGTTGGTAGCCACTAGAAGCTCAAAGACCGAAGCAATGGATTCTCCATGCATCTTCTGGGAGAACCTCCACAGAACCTGCCCACATCGTGATTTTGAACTTTTGGCCTCTAGAACTGTGAGAGAATAAATTTCTGTTGTTTTAAGTTACCAAGTTTATGGTAATTTTTTGCAGCATCCACAAGAAATTAACACAGTGTGCAAGTCATAACTGTACAAATACATTAAATTGTCCTCTTCTACATAAATATATATCCCAAGTTTACTCATTTATTCATTCCTTTATTCACCTAGTAACTACACTTCTTTTCTGGTGATTTGTTCCAGGTGTGTGTGTTGTGTACGTGTGTGTTTAATCATGCGTCTTTCAGTATTTAAACAGACCGTGTGATGCTATGGTGACCTTTTCTACATGCCTTATTCTTCTCTGCTCTTGGTTACTTTAGTGTTTCAAGCCTCTTTCTGTAAAAAAAAAACAAAAAACAAAAAACCCAGCCATGAGTAAGTTAATTACCTGAAGTAGTTTCATCTATTACACTGTTCTTTGCTGATACATGTAAGCACATTTATTACTCCACCTGGCCTGGCAGTATGACAGACATTTGATGGATGAAAGGTTTTACAATGTATTTTATTCTTCTAAGCATTGCACAGACCTTTATTAAGGTCATATCCATGACAAATAGACCATATGTTTTAAGGAAGTAAACAGCTGAGATTTAAGAATCAGCAAGCTGGTTAGTCTTCAAAGGGCAGCCAAAGCCTCCACTATCATTAGCCTGTGTTCTACCTGGGAAGACATACAAGAGAGGTATGGATAATATTTGACAAATACTAAACCAATGTATTTTCTGCTTCTTCCACCATGTTGCATCACAGCAATTCTGTTGGCACAGCCAATTGGAAAAGGGGAAGCGACAAATGCTACCTCTGGGAGAAGGAAGGCATGTCACAGTGAAAGTTTGTGTTACAAAGTCAGCAGCCAGCCCACCCCCTTGGGCCATCAGCTTATGTGCAGAAAAAAGAGAAGATAAGACAGACATAGGAAAATGAAACATTCAGACGTGGACTTTTTTTTTTTAATTTTATTTTATTATATTATGTTAATCACCATACAGTACATCCCCAGATTCCGATGTAAAGTTTGATGCTTCATTAGTTGCGTATAACACCCAGTGCACCATGCAATACGTGCCCTCCTTACTACCCATCACCAGTCTATCCCATTCCCCCACCCCCTCCCCTCTGAAGTCTTCAGTTTGTTTCTCATAGTCCATAGTCTCTCATGTTTCATTCCCCCTTCTGATTACCCCCCTTTTCTTTATCCCTTTCTTCCCCTACCGATCATCCTAGTTCTTATGTTCCATAGATGAGAGAAATCATATGATAATTGTCTTTCTCTGCTTGACTTATTTCACTTAGCATTATCTCCTCCAGTGCCGTCCATGTTGCAGCAAATGTTGAGAATTCGTTCTTTCTGATAGCTGAGTAATATTCCATTGTATATATGGACCACAGCTTCTTAATCCACAGACGTGGACTTTTAACAAAGGAGAGCATAAGGGCGCTGGCCCCACTTCCCATTAGGTCTCTAGGAGGAGCCCACTGAAGAGACTGTTCACACAAAAATGTAGAACGGCCCACACTGGGTAAGTGGGTGGAACGGCATAGACAAGACTAGACAGGGTTTTGTTTTTCTCCCTGAACCTCCGCCAGGTCCTGTGTAACGTGAAGGCTGAGTTGACAGCCTGGTCTCTGGCCAAGCCAAGAAGACTTCACCACAAGTTCATTAGGTAGAGATGTCAGCAGCAGACAACAGCAGAAAGCACAAGGATGGGGCTGAGCCAATCAGAGCTCACTGTATCCAGCCAGCACACTAAGAAGACAGCATAGGAAGACGGCTGGAGCCATCAGGTATGGAGCAGACTGCCTGGGTACAATTTCTGTCTTTGTCATTTACAAGGTAGTAAATTTGTGCGCAAAAATCACCACCTCTCTTTGCCTCAGTTTCTCCAACTTAAAACCAGAAAATAAAAGTATTCACCTTATAGTATTGTTGCAAAGAATAAATTAAGCAATGCATGTAAGTCAATTAAAGTGATGTTGGGATTATATAGTCGTTCATTAACTATGGTTGAGTTACCCAAGAACCAGCATCAGGCCAGAGATTCCCCTTCTCATATTGTTTTGAGGTAATATAAATTCCTTTTCCTTATCTTTCTCAAGGAAACTAAGGAGTTGAGGAGACATATGTAAAAGATGAAATTATACCAAACCAAACAGTTGGATTGAGTTAAATTTTAAAGTGGAATATAATCCATATATTTTCTTTTTCATTTTTCCTTGCTACTAGCAGGTGGAGTTGCTATTCACATTCATTAATAAGACTAGACTAATTAATAGACTACGGAAAGAGACTGTTTTTTGGTTTTGTTTTGTTTTGTTTTGTTTTGTTTGCCTTTGTAAGTTAGTAGCATGGGTAAATATCTGGTCATTGGCCCCAAATTAATAAATGGACATTTTTTGACAGTAATGATTTGTCGAAAAGCCCCAAGTGGGTAGAGTCATGTATAATGACTGTATAATAAAAATACCAGCATTTTTCTAAGTTGATTACATGCATTGCTTAATTTAAGTATTTATACCTTGTACCTGTAAAGACATGTATAATAAGGGAGAAACAGAGTTGGAGAAGAAACTCCTTGAGAAGGTGCCACTGGGGTTTAGACTTGGAAGCTGAGAAGGAGTTAGGTTTACTTATATTTGGAGAAAGAGCTTTTCAGATAAATGGAACAGCAATACAAAGGTTCTGTGGTCAAAATGAATTGCTATTGTTTTAGGAATGAAGAGAAAAACCAATGTGGCCAGAATGATGGAGATCAATGCACCTGTCATGGAGAGATTTATAGGTAATGGTACAGCGTCTAGATTTTATTCTAAAAGAAACGAGAAATCACTGGATGGTTTTTTTTTTTTTAGATTTTTTTTTTAAATTTATTTGACAGAGATAGAGACAGCCAGCGAGAGAGGGAACACAAGCAGGGGGAGTGGGAGAGGAAGAAGCAGGCTCCTAGCGGAGGAGCCTGATGTGGGGCTCGATCCCATAATGCCGGGATCACGCCCTGAGCCGAAGGCAGATGCCTAACCGCTGTGCCACCCAGGTGCCCCTGGATGTTTTTAATCAAGGAGTAAGGTGATCTGACATACGTTTTTACAAATCACTTCTCTGCATGGAAAATAGGTTCTAAAGAGACATCAGTGGAAGAGAAGTAGCCTATGAGGTAATCCAGACGAGTGAACATGATAGTTTGGATGAGGGTAACAGTAATGGAGGTGGAATAAGTGGATGGATACAGAATATATTTTAGAAGAAAAGCCAACAGTTTTTGCTGATGCATTAGATATGAAGTTGAGAAATTGAGGACAATTTCTTCATTTTTGGCCCTAGCCTAGATGAATAAAAGTAAATACCCTACACTGAGGTCAGGAAGAATGACTTGGGGTTGAGGCCAGAGGAAAGAAGAGGCATCAAGGATTCTGTTTTAGACTTACTTCGTTCCAGGTGCTTAGTACACAGCCAAGTGTCAGTATCGAATGGTCAAGTAGTGTGAGTGAGTCTGGAGATCTGGGTAGATGTCATGACTTGGGCATATAAAACTAGGTGTGACCAGTCCTATAGAGGGATTTAAAATCAATGGACAAGGAGCAATCATCTAAGTAGAGAATACAGGTAAAGGAGAGGAAAAGGCTCAAGATCTGATATTGATGAAGCAAAACCAAAGCTCAAGAAAAACAAACAAAAAACATTTCTCTCATCCATCTTTTTCTCATGTATTTGTAAATGCATTGGAAACATGCATGAAGATTACAAGCTGAAGTTGTAGCATTGATTCTGGGATGTGTGTGGTATTGGAGATAGTTGAAGGAAAATATTCTCTTTTTACTGTGTGCATTTTTGTATTGTTTGAAGATGCGTGACTTGAATATACTAATCTCGTTTCTTTTGTCATGAAAACAAAACACCTATAAGACATCAGAAGTAATACATGTTCAATATAGACCTGACCTCATGTCTCAAAAGCAGTCACTTAATATTTCAAGATATGGACTTTTCTTTGTGTAAATGTGTTTACGTGTAGAACCTTAAATATTTTATTTTATATTTAGTTGTGGACATTTAATTTTTTTTATTTTTATTATTTCACAAAAATTGTTTTACTTGTGTTATTAATTTCCATTCTATCCTACAGTGATTCCTTTCAACCTCTATGTTTTGATACCATGTATAATTTTAATCCTGTGAACCATACATCTCTGTTCTTTGCAAGCACATAACTTCACTCTTTTAGGAGGCTCAGCTTCAATGGATCAGACTTGAAATTCTTCAGTTTCTACCATCAACTACTATTGGCTATGGCAGTAGACAGCACAGGCCTAACATCTCTGAGAGGAAGGAGGGGGAGATCCGGTATAACACTATGTTGCTATCATCAGGGTAAGGCAGCATGCATCCAGACATCGAAGCCTGAAGGATTTAGGAATATTATATTTCACTACCTGTGGATGGGACTTCCGATGAATTAAGAAGTTGAAAACATTGGTGGGAGTAAAAGTTAAGAAGAAATTTTATGGTGAGAGTGCTAACGGTAGTAAACACGATGCAGAAATGGGAAGTCCCAACTGGAAAGTGGTGTTACTATGGTGCAAGAAAACAAAATATATGAAGTTATCAAAATGATTATGAGTTTAGATTTTGCCAAAGGCTGAGTATAGTTTCAGTTTTTTTCTGATTTACTTTTCATGACCTCTGGAAAAAAAAATTTATCATTTCATAGGTTCTTATAATTATATGTTTAATGGCATTTTCATTTGTCATAACTCAAAATCCAAAGTAGTGGTTTCCATTTTTGTCACCTTGAATTATGAGTGAGTCAAAAATCTCTGAAATAGTACAGGGTGGCAGTGATCATTAAGCAGAACTTGATGACAGTACTTGTCCCTCCCCTCCAAAAAATAGGCTGTGGACTCAGATAAAGCACAGAGTGGAACCTTGGCACCTTTATTAGATAAGGCCACTAATTATAGTGAGGTGGGACACTATTCATTTACATCCTCTGGTACTTCTGAAGAAACGGGAGCAATGATGTGTCAGAAACGATAAAAGGCACTCAGAAACAGGCTGCCTGGTTTCTGTCCGTAGGGAGTACACATCTGTGACCAAGGACATATTAGACTTTCTGGGAAAAAACTCAAGACACAATCTTTATAAAGGAATTTCTTACAATTAGATTCTCTATTTGTATATAAGTAAGACACTGGAGTCTTATTATTTTTTCTCTGATGGAATGTTCTAACTCTTGGAAGGCTAGTTTATAAATTCTTATAAATAAAAAAGAAAAAAAAGATTTGCAAAAGATTACACTGAAAGCAGCAAATCTTTTTGCATGTTAAATGATTTGGCTTTTTGAACAATATCCTAATTTTCATCATACCTGCAAGCATCTGATGATTTAATATGCAACAGCCATCAGCAAAAGTTCCTTTTCTGTAGTCATTTCTTACTCATTACCTCTTGATTACATAACATACTTACCCACAAAGATAGAACTTTTATACTATTATTTGGCTTTTTTTGGGGGGGAGCTTTTTTGGCCTTTTTGGTTTTGACATGCAATATGTGTTTAATGAGTTTCTTTGATGTACCTTTCAATAAAGAAGCTAAATTTTCTTTATCGATTTTGATTCAATTTTTTCTACCAAACTTGCACATCTTAAAATTTAGCACTAAAAAAAAAAAAAAGAACAAAACTTCATCTTTATCACAAACAGCAGATTATTGATTCATATAGGCCATAGAAATGTGGCTGCAGAGCTAGGCTCTTGAAAGTAGTTATACAAAGTCTCTCCAGTGATGTACATGTCACCATGACATATATTTGGTCTAAGTTTAACCCCCTGCCAGTGAAGGAAATTGGGGTAGGGAGTCGGGGAACAAGTTGGGCTCTCCCACAAATGGGAGAAAGGGGTGGTTGGTGTGTGGGTGAAGGAAGTCTATAGCTCTTGCATGAATAATGGGTTTTGAATGTCACAGGCAAAACCATGGTTATTTTTTCAGGACAAGAAATTACTTGCATTTCTGCATTTGTTTCAGATTAAATTTTTTTTAAAATAAATTTTAAGAAAGGCATATGTAATTGTTTGTTAAAACTAGTAGTGTTAATTCTACCGGAAAAATCTCAAGATAATTTTGACTTTGTTTTCTCCTTGGGCAAATTCATGCCTCCCACTCAATCCGAAACTGAGACCTCTTCCTTACAAGTTTTAAATGGGTCTCTTCATGACAGTTCACAGCAAGACGTTAAAGTGCTTGGTGGTGGATCTCTGTGCCAGTAGTCACTCTTGAATGGCCTCATCCAGCTCACTGGGAATCTGCTCTCAGAAGGAAGAGATCCCCACAGTTCGTCTGACATCTCCAATTCCAGCCAGGCTTCAGGGAGAGAGAGAACTTTCTCATCACAAAAAAACTTTGGAAACCCCCCTTTTAGTCTGCTTCCATCTCTTTGAACCTACAAATTTACTCTAACCCATTTGTTAATGATCTTATACAACTGTGTACATTTATTTTATTTAGAGAACTATTTCCCCTGCTTCTTTCAAGTTATTTTTTAGAACTGTCTTCCATACAACCAGGAACAAACAATTTGGCAAGAGGAAATTGTCAAAGACAGTCCAATGATAATGGAAGAATGGAGTTCATATAATTTACATTTGTGCAGGTTTTATTTTTACCTAAAGAAAATACATACATACATACGTGTGTGTGTGTGTGTGTGTGTGTGTGTATTGTTTTTAAGGGTTTTGGTGTGTTGGGTCTGTTTGTTACTTTGTTTTGTTTTCTTTTCCTTTTTAAAGACAAATATATAGAGGAAATCTCTGAGGGATTAAGCAATACACTAGGTATATTTAAGACAGCTAGTTTCTGCATTTGGTTAGTCACTCTGGAGATACAAAAAAAAAGAACAAATCTAATATGTAATAAGACTTTAAGAAGCAGGAATACTACTTATGCAAAAAACTTTAAATTAATTGATAGAATTTAAACCAGCTATAGTTAAGGTATATTTTCATAAAGCTGTCTTAAGAAAAGAAAGGGAGTTATTACCAAGGTCCACAGAAGAAAAAAATTACAGTGAGATTGATGTCCAAAGTCAATAATACCTATAACTTTAACACACTCTGATGTAAGCTTCACTATCAGGTTGTTGAAAAGAAAAAAAAAAACACAACTCAATTTCTGTTTGCAGGACAGTCAGTGGCCTGTAGCAATCTGTAAGGATGAGAAAGAAAAAAAAGGAGGATTAATGTGTCACACTCCCATGCTACCAAACCATGGGACCTGCAAATCCCAAGAATGAGGGAGACTCATACAAGACCACTTGGGATTAGGCATGCAAACTAATGGCCTTACTTTTTGTTCCAACAGGTCCTGTGATTGGGCTTGAAGCCAATACACTTCAGCCAACAGTCTCTCAATTAGGTACAGTCCCAATGCCAAGTTTCTCAGCAAGAGCATGTGAAAGGGCTCCTTTTGACTTTTGATCAAATCCATTTAAAATCTTTGCCTTGGGATCCTGAAAATTGCCATTTAGAAATATGTCTGGAATTCTTCATACCTGGGAACTGATATTAGGTACCTGTTCTTACCGTAGCGATTATGACCAATAATTCACAATACTCTCTAATAAATGGATTCAAAGCAAAATATTGATGTGGACTATGGTGAAAACAGCAAATCCATTTACATTTGCCAACAGTGTTAGACTATCAGCTTTTTAGGGCAGGGAACTTCTCTTATACCTCTTGCAGGTGCAGAGCCCCATGCATAGTAGACACTGAGTGTATTTTTGATTAGATGAATGAATCAAACAGCAGATTGGTTTACTGAACTCACAAACATGCTTCAAACAAATAGGTGGTTCACTGTTTGGAGGACTTTCCTGTAACCTATTTTTCAGTCACCCATGGTGAGACCTGAAATGTTTGTCCTTTTCGAACAGAAGAAGAGCTTTTTGCACTGGGAAATCCAGGCCAATGGCTGTAAGCCTGTTTTTTGAATGCTGTCTAATCCCGCCTGCTTTAGAACGCTCATTTCTGTTGGGATGTGAAGTGTCCCGTCTTGGCCGTGACTGTAGAACTGTAGAAAAGGACTTTTATTTCAGCACTCTTTGTTTTGTTGTTGTTGTTGTTTCTTTTTGGGTTTTTTTTTTTTTCAAGTGTAAGAAAAACAAGGTTGACTAACAGATAGTATTGGATCTTTTGTTTTCAGATCTTGTCTGTCTTTTCTATGGACTTTTTTGATGACAGTAATAAAACAATTCACAATCCATAAGAAGGATTCACACTTGTTCCCTTGAAGAGAGATGCTTCCATGATTTCAACTCCACCAAGGTAGACGCAACAAATGGAGACACTGAACCCAAAAGCAAGAGATTGAAGACAGTCTGTGGCAAATTCTGTGGCCTGTGGCCTGTGCCCAGGATCATCGGCCCATTATGCTGAACTCCCCTACATGGAGCAAAACACATCTTCAGACAAAGGCCCTGAAATCATTTTTTCCCTGATAAGAAATGCAGGAATTCTTGTTTAAAGATTATTTATTTATTTATCTGAGGGGGAGGGGCAGAGGGAGAGGGATAAGCAGACCCCACAGTGAGCAGGGAGTCCTACGCCTCTGCTGGGCTCTATCTCAGGACCCCGGGGTCATGACCTGAGCTGAAGGCAGACATTTAACCGAGTGGTTCAGGTGTCCCCAGAAATGCAGTAATTTGTGAGATATTGAACACTTAAATCTTAATCGTGAAGGCTTTGAGAGGATAAACTGTAAAAATGTACTTTTACAAGCTTAAATAATATTTGCAAACTCAAATGCCTGTAATGACGAAAAAGGTAACAAAACCCTGAAAAGTGGGCTAAGTGTTAGGAAAAGTCTGGGGGGAGTGGTAAGCTTGTGCTTATTTCAAAGTTGTTCAAATTCTTGAATACACACACATACATGCACAGGCTTGAGAGCGAAGCCTGGATCTGCTTCTTGTCATGTGAAATTTTTTAAAAGGTGCAATTTCAAAAGAATGAAGGATTCAGCGCTGTGGAGGCTAATTCCTTCTAACCTTTCCCAATTTACCTAAAGCTCAATTCACTATTGCCATGACCCAATAAGGCCTCAGACTTGACCTTATCCAGTACTCTTTCCTTGAGCTCCCCCTAGAGGCAAAGGTCCTCCACTAACAGGCCCACTGCTGTCACCCACTGTCTTCTCGAAGATGGGATAAATACGCTGGATGGGAAGTGGCACTGGGGTTATTGCTAAGAAAGTAACAACCCAAAGACAACAAGAGCAATATTTATGTGAATTTATTCCTCATGTGTAGTACACTAAATAAACATTTTGGGCGTACTATATGCAAAGAATTGTAACAGGTGTTCTGAAAAATACTGAAATAACCAATAATTTCTCCTTGTCCCTTCAGAAAAACTAAAAGCAAACAAAAAGCAATGTTCTTTCTGCTTTTCTGACACCTTAAAATTCCCTTTAACTCATTTTCCTACTATGCACTTCTTAAGAACGGTGTTCTTCAGAATTCTCCTCAAACGCCCCTCTTTTCTCCATTCCTTTATTTATGTACTCCTATCCATTCTTCTGGTTTCAATCACGACCTATTTCCTAAAGATGTCCATCTTCATATGTCTAGATTGGACTTTTCTTAAGTGACACATTCACACTTTCACTTTCTTACTGGAATTCTTCACTAAAATGTTTCAAAGTCCCTTCAGGGGCGCCTGGGTGGCACAGTGGTTGGGCGTCTGCCTTCGGCTCAGGGCGTGATCCCGGCGTTATGGGTTCGAGCCCCACGTCGGGCTCCTCTGCTGTGAGCCTGCTTCTTCCTCTCCCCCTGCTTGTGTTCCCTCTCTCGCTAGCTGTCTCTATCTCTGTCAAATAAATAAATGGGGTCTTTAAAAAAAAAAAACACACACACAAAACCAAAGTCCCCTCAAATAAAACATACCCAAGGGATAATTCACGGCCATAGTATTTAGTGCCAAATGAGCATTATCAGTGGTAAGTGCTATGAATCTAGAAGGTCACTCTGGGCTGCAGTTGTCTGGGAAAGTCTCATGGTAGAGATAGGCCTGGACAAGACTTTGAACAAAAGGTTGTTCGTGGGCAACAGTGTGAACAATATCAGGAGACTAGGTAGTGATTGGACCAGAAGAACGAATAAGAGTACATCTATCACCATGTCTTCCAATGAAGAGTTTTTCTTCTGTCACCATACTTGTAAGGTCCAAGCTCGGTTTTGACTTCCATCATAATCAGAATAAAAAAGAGAGAGAAAGAAAATTTGCCTCATGATGATCTATTTCTCTGTATCTGCCTTCTTCTCCTTCCACTTGGAGAATTTGGAGATTAAAGACCAGATATGCAGTGAAGGACCCAGCCACATTCCACTCGCAATAGAAATATACACATTTTCTCAAACATCTGTGGATTTCTCTACCCTTGAAAACCACAAAGGGCAATCCTGAAGGCCCATTGAGAGTTGGCTCTTGGCTACCAGGCATTTTCTTTATTCCTTCTGCATCCACTTGAGTGCGTGGATCTGGCCCTGCATTTATCCCAGCCAAGGAGCTGAATGCGGGCTCTGAGGCTCCCGGAGCTGCTCTGCAATTGTGTAAAAGGACTGCCTTCTTTCCGTTCCCTCCCTTGCAGTGGCATTTCCAGCTTCAGTAACTCTTAGCACAAACTGGACTTTGTACAATCCCATCAGGCAAGCTCTTTTGACGCTTACTTCAAAATAAAAAGACGTTTTTCTTCTTTTTATCTTATGCAATGTTGGTGTTAGGAAAGAATGCAGAGAGGCTTTTCTGTTCCCTGAGTAATCATAGTAGTCACTTTTCTTATACAGACTTGTAGATAATTAAGAGCATGATTTTTTTATATATACAACTAGATACACCATTAAAGTCTTAGCTGTGTGGAACTTTGTCATGAGAAAGAAATATCCTTCTTACTGTGATAGCCTCAGGGGTGAAAGAAGTTATACTGCGACAGCTTATAAAAAGAAAAAGCAATGCAGTTGAGAAAATTCAATCAAAAACAATAGGCTCCATTGAAGAGTTTCAATGTCCTGTGGTTTTTTTCTCCCACATCGATAGTTACAAGATTTTGGTAAGTTTTATTTATTTCTTTGTAGCCTTTGAATAGGAAAGTGTCCATTTGCAAGGCAGGTAAATTCCTTTAATGATTTGTCAACCACTGTCATGAAAGAGAGCTTTTATAATTACACCTATTGAAATTACTTGGACAGTATTGTGTATCATGACTTGTTTGCCATAATACTGGCTTTGTTCTTAATTGAAGTGCTATTTGGTGAGTCTCTTTAATGAAAGGCTATGTATTTTTGTTGTTATTGTTGTTGATATTAATTCCAGAAGTCACAAAAAATTCAGCTCAGATGAATGAATAAATAAGCATTTGAAGAAAAAAAGGAAGTTTCCCAATTTTCACTAGTTTATAAGCTAGTACTTATATAGGGAAGTAGTGAAAAATTTTTGTTTTTAAAGACAGAAGAAGACAATAATGCACTTTAATACACTTGGCTTAAGCTTTGGTAGAGTAATCATTTGGCTTTTAGGAATGTATCCTACAGAGATGCATACACTTCCCGCTCCACTGGAACTCAATAGAATGAGGAGCACGCACCCGACTGGAGACTTAGCATGACCTGTTTCAAAGTTCAGGATACAGATATGGTAATAATATGGTCATCTCCACCCCACCCCCAGGCAATCACGTACTCCTCTATGCTTCTTTTTAGAAACAGTAACAGCAATATCTCTCTTTAAGCCCTCTATCCCCCAAAATAAAATTATCCAAGAACTCTAGGAACTCATTCCAAAGGAAGTGGGGGTGAGGTTTTGTCCTGATTTCAATACCAAGTGGAGGAAGGACTCTGACTGATTATTCCTTCTGCTATTGCTTCCCCCCACCCTCCCATACATAATATTGATGTTAAGGACTCAGCATGCACAGCCTGATAGACAGTGCTTGTGAACTCTCGCTGGTGTTCTTGCTGACATATATACATATCGGGTCGTAGAGATGCCCTGTATTATGTGCCAAGGCTATAGTTCATTTTGGTTCATATCACCATGTTTTTGAAAGCATGTAAATGAGGGAAAGAGTGTTCCAGGCATACAGAACCATGTATGTAAAGACCTAAAAATAGGAGAGGTATGGCTGTTCAGATAGAGAAAAATACTGTAAAACTACATAAGTTTTTTTAATAGCAGATAACTCTGGGCTACAAGATTATGGGTGATTTTGTTTCCCTAATACCGTTTTTAACTTTCATAGTTCTCTGCAATGAAATCACATTACCTTACTATTTAAAAACATTTAGGTACTCATGAGAATACAAAATCAGTGACATTTGGAAAAAGTTGTACCGTGGAATAATATTATTTTAAAAAATCATATGGGACAGTACTCAAGCTGAATAATAGAACAGAAGGGAGAAAATTAATTCCGGCGGTGGGGTGGGGCACAGGGGATGGTACCTAAAACAGGAGTCTAGAAATCCCGGTCTCAGGCTTGGTCTGAGTGTTGGCAGATGCTGTAGAGAAGGTTATGCAGATATAAGAAATAATTTAGGGCTGAATTCAAGATGGGAAGTTTTCCAATCTGTTTTTCCTATTGCGTAGGGACTATCCATACCAGATACCTGAGAATTATTCTTAATCCTTCACTTTCCTTTCTCTTACAAAATTTTTGTCTTTGGTCTGCTACAATTTGAACATGGTATGTCCAAGTATAATTCTTTCTTTTTTTGGTATTCATCTACTTGGTGTTCTGAACTTCTTGGATTTATGATTTGGTGTCTGTCATTAATTTTGGAAAATTCTCATTATTATTATTTTCATTCTTATTATTTCTATTCTCTTACTTCTATTGTATTCTAGTTATATATATGTCATATCATCTGAAATTGTTACACTGTTATTTGATGTTCTCTTGTGTTTTTTTCATTCCTTTTCTCTTGCATTCAGTTTGGGAAGTTTCTATTGACTTATCTTTAAGCTCACTGACTCTTTCCTCAACCATATCCAGGTATATCAATGGGTTCATAAAAGGCGTTCTTCGTTTCTGTTACAAAGTTTTTGATTTTTATAACTTCCTTTTGATTTCTTTCTCAGAGTTTCCATCTCTCTGCTTATGTTATGAAGCTGTTCTTATGCTCTTTACTTTTTCTATTGAAGAGCTTTTTCACATAATAACTACAGTTATTTTAAATTCCCTGTCTGATAATTTCAAAGCTTATCTCATACCTGGGTCTGGTGCTGATGCTTGCTTTGTTTCTTCAAACAATTTTTTCTTGCCTTTTAGCATTCCTAATAATTTTTTTGAAATCTATAGTGTATTGGATAACAAGAGTTGAAGTGAATAGTCTCTTAGTTTGAGGTTTTTATCTGCTAGAAGTTGGGTTGGGCTGTGTTTAATATTTGTGGTAGCTGTAGAAGCCAGAGGCTTTGAATTCCTCTAGTGTCCGTGATTTTTGTCTCTCTTGTTGACTTTCGGCTTTCCTAAGAACTCCTCCACAGAGAGAATCTGCATCCTGCAGTTCTTTAACGCATAATCCCCTGCTATTATACTGGAGCCTTGTCAGTGTGATGGTAAGATGCAAAGAGGGAAAGAATTCTTCAATCTTATGAATAAATCTCAGTCTTTGAGTTGGCATGAGTTTCTAGGCTATGACTTTGAGAAATGGTTTTTCACCTTCTTCCTCTCCTTATGTTATACAGAAAGACTAGAGAAGGCAGGAGTTGGAGGAAATGTCCTTTCCACAGGTTGGATAATGTACTGGTAAAGTCTTTTCCTCTGGAAGTAGGACTTTGTTACAGAGAACACTGTGGAGCTCTGCGCCTGTTTCAAATGGCTCCTCCTGGAGCCACAGGGGGATTTAATTAGCTTTTCACAAAAGAAACTGGTGGGATTTCTGGAAGTAGAACCCATGAAAATATGGGTGGTCCCCCTAAGACTGTGCCTCTAAGGAGTGTCTCTCTTTCATGCTACCCACACCCAGCTTCCAGTAATTCATTAAAATTGCCATTTAAGTGTTCCTAGCAGTTTATGGTTCCAGAGACTTCCACCCCAGGTAAATATATCTTAGCTCTGATTTTCTGGATTCTTCTGTCTTGCCAGATTTGGAAGTGGAAGTTTGCCTTTCAACTTCAGTTCTGTGATGGGTCTGAGGAAATTCACTGATTTTTAGTTTGTTCAGTTTTTTTCTTGTTGTAAGGTCAGATGGAACATCTTCCAAATTTTAAACACATTGGAGCTGAAAGCGGAAGTCCTCTCCTTTTCTTTATCCTTTACAACCAATAAATAAAAGATTCCTGGTTTTCTCTTCTGTCTCTTAGATTTGTCCTTCCTTTTTATCCCCACTGCTGCTGCTCTTCTTCAGGCTTCTTTGTCTCCAACTTATATTATTTCAGAAACTTTGTAAATGGTCCATGTGTCCTTAAATCCCCTCAAATTATGGTGAACATACATCCTAGTTTTCCAGGGATAGTTCCTTTTATGCCTATTTTCTGAACGGGATGATCATAGCGCTCCTTTTTCAGTATCCTAGTTGGGCAACAATTATGCGGTCACTCTACCTTGAATCAATCTTGTCTTGGATCCACCTCTGTCCTCAAATGATCTTTTTAAGATTTAAATATGATCATATCCCTCTCCTGTATAAAACTCTTTAAGTCCCCCTCCCCCGCAATCTATAAGGTAAAATCTCAATGCCTTATTATACAAGGCAATCCAAGATCCTCCATGACTTGACTGCTGCCATTTTGGACTAGTTTTTAATCATGTCTTTCTCAACCCCTTAAGTTTGAAGATCTAGCAATATAGAGCTGCTTGGTATTTCTTGAACACAGCATGTTATTTTAAACATTATCACCCTTGCTATGAAACCATCTAAGACCCATTCCTCCCCTTGCCAGCCCTTCTCACCTACTTCCTTCAAATTCAGTTATTATAAATCATTGTTAATTATCAATTATTCAAAGTTGAATATTATTTTAACCACTATGTTGCAGGATTTGTCACACATATACAAGCACTACATTACAAATACTATTACAAACACTAGATTTATGAACCCTTCAAGAGCAGAAAATAGGTCCATATCATTTGAATTCTCAGTGTCTATCATAATAGGTACTCAGTAATGTAGGTGGTACTCAACAGTTAGTTGAGTTGGCTTAGGATACAGGAGAACAATAAGAATTCTAGTTAGTAACAAGGGTACAATCAAGTTAATTTCATGAATTTATGAAGAGTAAGGTTCTCTTAGACCTATGATTTCTCTCAAGAGAAGTTATAATGCTGACTTTCTATAAGTCAAATAATTAGAGATGGAAAGAACAGGGCAATTCGATGATTTAGAAGAAGCCACAGAGATAAATGGGAATAATAGTAATAAAAATTATCCTTTACCTTTTGGCCCAGTTCCAATTTAGAACTCTGGAATTCCTTGTAGTTCCATGTTGGCTTCTGGTGCACATCCCTTTTTCTCTTCCTAATATTAGCCCATTTTTGTAATTTCTGCCCTCACTCTTCACAAACAACCACTTCCTGGCCATCCTTTTGGACCTAGAGTTGTACATGCTAGCAGTATGGTGGGCACTTTTGGAGTATGGCCAGAGGAAGTGGCCTATGCAGGGAACATGATGTTCTGTTGTCCCTAGAACCTGGAGTGTGCTCTGGGAGGGAAAGCACAAGCATTTCACTTGGCCCTATAGATACCTCACCCCACTAAAAAGACAGCTGAAAGAAAGTCCAGTGGGGTCCTCTAATGTTTAGTGCTCATAGTAGGGGCTCCTTTGCTGATGTCTAAGGGTGGTAGTGAAGTGAACATTACATAGAAAATGGTAGGAGATAGCATTGTTCTATCATTAGATAAGCAGTTACTTTTAAAGATTATTTATTTGAGAGAGAGGTAGAGAGTGTGAGCATGGGAGAAGGGGCAGAGGGAGAGAGAGTCTTAAGCAGACTGCACTGAACATAGATGGTAATGTGGGGCTCTAGCTTATGACCCTGAGATCTTGACCTGAGCTGAAACCAAGAGTTGGACACTTAACTGACTGTGCTACCCAGGTATCCCTATAAACAGATTTTTAATAAAAGAAGAGCTGAGAAAATGCTTTGGGGAAGTATAAAGTCTGTACTTAATAGAATGGTGTCCCATAGGACAGAATGGAAAGACATAGACAAAAGCTATGCATGGAAGCAAATATAAATTAGGGAAGAATCTTAGCTCATAATCTCATTTCCTCCATCTCTGCCTCTCCTGGCTCCCCATAACTGGGCATATTGGCTTTCTTACCTTTGGAACAAACCTACTCTCCTTTCTTAAATAGGTCTTTTCCTTGTTTCCCACAGCAGGCTTCGGACTAAGAAATTTCTAGACTCAAGCCCCTCTCCTTCATTAATGATTTATGCAGTCTCCAGCAATTTGGGTGGCAAGGTCTCATTTCCCATAAACCTGAGAAGATTAAGGTGGATTACCAGATTAGTTTCAAGAGAATGAGAGAGTTGGTGGTTAGAAATGCAAAAATAGGAGATATCCAAGTACAAACAGATATATTCAGAAATTCCCATGAAAACTTTGGGCTGGTTTATAGAGCCTGTTTTTGTCAAAAACCTCTCAGTTGCTAGAGACTTTATTGACTCAATATATTGGAAGTCTGAAGGAGAACTTATTTCAGCCATAGCTTGTTTCTCAAATAATGTTATCAGTCATCTATTTTCTTCTACCTATCACAGGCAGAGTTCTCCAGAAGCAGATGCTGAGATGCAGCTCAGAGTGTGAGCTGTTTATTAGGGATCAACCCTTGTGAAGGGGAAGACAGGGGGAGAAGGGAAACTGTGATTCAGGCCCTGCAACAATCACTAATGTGGGCTTACCCAGAAGGGCGTGACTTCAGGAGAGGCATCTTTCTGTGGCTGAGGTAGACTCTGAAGAAGCTGACAGCTGGAGGCCATCTGCTGACCACACTCCTTGCAGCTGGGCAATCAGTCCTTCCTTAAAGAAAGACCTGAGCAGTACATCACCGTGTCTATTCCACCATCTTTGACTCTGCATTCTTTCCTATGTGCCGCACCCATTCTGAAGCATTTCCAAAATCAGGGCAAAGATATTCACCCAAAGCTTCAGACTCATGTTTCACCAGCTTGGCAACTTTATTTTACTTATTTGTATTTTTGAAAGTAGGATTCACACCCAGCATGGACCCCAGTGCAGGGCTTAAACTAATGACCCTGAGATCATGACCTGAGCTGAAATCAAAAGTTGGATGCTTAACTGACTGAGCCACCCAGGCACCCCAACTTTGGCAAATTTAAAGAAAGAATCTCTTACAAAACTTCTAGTTAATGTCCTGAGATTGAATATTATCAGTTTTGGCTTAGGGTCATGAGCTCACTTCTAGAGCCAGGGTGCAAAGTTAGCCTCACCTAAAATGCATGGACTGAGAGTAAGAGTGGAGAGGTTCCCCAAAGACACATCATGGTACTGTTACCAAATAAAGGGGTAAGGGGACTGGAGAACAGAAGTCTGCTACCCTGCTGTAGGCACTGATTCTCATGAACTCGGGAGCCCTTTCTAGAATGGTCTGGAGGTCCCCAAAGAATTGTGTAATTGCACTAATTGTAGGTAGAGCATCTCAAAGTGTGTTGTTAACATTCAGGGACTCTCATTATTTTAAAGACATGACCTTGACTTCGCTATAAAGAAGAGAATCCATAACATTATAGTGCACAGATTATTTAAAATCCTCCTCTCCTTTTCTAGCAATTCTACTAATTTTCTGAAGCACCATTTTCTTTTATTTGTAACAGAGTGGAGAATAACTGCGGTATTCTGGAACATACTGAATGGGAAAGTAGCATAAGAACATGGTAACAAAGAGCCTTTCATGCTGCAAGAGAGAGTATTCCTGTTGGCACAGAGAACCTCCACCACTGGGACTGTTAAACTGCAAATCTGTGAAAAGAAAGATTTTTATGTTCAGAAATACTGGATATATCTAAAATAGTGTCACTTCAGCATGTGTGTGTATGTGTGTAGACACACAATTATGTATATATATATGTATGCATATGTATGTATGAATCTTTTATTTAAAATCTCTTTGGCTGGGTTTATGAAAGTTTGCTCTTCCTTGGAGCGTTGAATCTGTTTGTCTGAAATATAATAAACCAGGGCTTATACTTAGGGGGCACACATCAAGCAGCCATACTATTTATTAAATATTGAAAACTTTTTCTACCAGTTGGGAAGTAGAATAATAGTAAACATGATAAGCACTAAAATCAATTAATGAATTCCAGCATGTGTGGTTTTTCTCAGAAACTGTACACCACTATGATTCCTATATATTTTGTTTGTTTGTTGTTAGTGTGTTTGCATGGGCACTGGATCATAGAATGGGTAGACCTGCTGAAGAGATTCTGTTATTTGTTTCAGGTGTTGAGGAATTTCTTTTGGGTTCAAACATCCTTGTCTGGAAGGAGATTCACACAGACACATTGAGGAGAAACCAGATAAATGAGCATTCAGATACAATTGGGAAACTTTGCGTTAGTGGAAAACTTTCCCCTGAGAAGTACTACCCGTCCCTGAACAATGTGAGAAAGTTTATGAGGAGGGGATCTTCCTGGGATCCCTTTTTAAAGATCCAAAGAATGTGTAAGCAGGAAGTGGCCGTGAGGGCCTCCTCCCCATTGTCTGTGGCCAGTTCTCCCAATGAAGAAACCTCATGTTATCACGCCCTCCCCACCTCCATCCCAGACTGCTCCTGCAGCTCTTCCAAGAACTGGTACTCACTGAGCCTGGCAGCAATTGCCATTTATTTCTATTTTCCTCCTTTTTTAAATATAATTTTTATTTTGTTATATTAGTCACCACAGTACATCCCCAGTTTTTGATGCAATGTTCCATGATTCATTATTTTCGTATAACACCCACTACACCATGCAATATGTGCCTTCTTTAATACCCATCACCGGCCTATCCCAATCCCCCTCTATTTTCCTCTTTTTTCCCTTCCTGCATTTGTGCGGTTTGTTAACTGTGCTTCAACCAGTTGTCTCCACAACATCACCTGTTGTTTCCTGACTGGACTTTGAAAGGAGGAAACCATCTTGCCCTTCTTGGGTGGAACAAAACAGACAACATATGCAGATTCTTAACTCAGGTAACTAGAATTAACCAATAACTACTCACCTTATCCCTTCTTCCTGTCTCTCCTTTGTTTTAACAGGATTTATTATTATTTAGATATGGTAAGGCTAACAGATTAGGATAAATTGCCATTCAAAAGATAGTCCATTGCACACACAGATCCCAAGAGAGGGAATACATGTCATGGCACTGGGGGCCACAAAGGGAAGCACCAGGGTCAGGAGGCAGAGGGAAAGAGAAGAACTGTGGGCAAAAGGCTTTATCATGATTTCCACAGGAAGGAACAGGCAAAGCAGGGAAAGCAGGCTGGGATTGGTTACTTTGAATAATTTCAGTGGACTTTGGAGCGTAGGGGCTGTCCTTAGCTGTCTCACATCTGGCCCTGCGGGGAGTAGGGCTGGTGTGTAGTTGCCCAGAATGAGAGCCTGAGAAGGGAGGTGATAGCAGGTGTAGACTCTGAAATGGTTGGTTTGTATTTGAAAAGCATGCCTCTGGAAGGACCCCTCTTGAGGGGTAGGGGAGCACAGAAAGCCAAGCCAAAGGACTCAGCCACATTATCATGTTGTCTGGAACAAGGTGTGTCTGGCATATGCACATAAAGTGGTTGTTAAACCATCAAATTTACAGAAGCTAGAAACGTGATTAATATACCCTTACCCTCTCATCCTCTTTCCCTCTCACTTTGGCTTGCAAACTCATGTCAAGAGGGTCATGACAGGGCCAGTGCCTTCTGCTATTAGATGGTGGTTGGAGAGAGATAGGTAGAGTTGAAATTGAATGAGGAAGCAGGAAGAATCTCCATTCTCAGTTTCCTCATAGCATCCCCCCGTCACCTTATGGCCTTCACTTTAATGAAGAAGTCTTTGGAAGAATTATATATGTAAAATCTCAGCATCATTTAAGAAAGGAGCATCATTTAACTAGTGATAGCTCTATCAATCAAAGATTACATCAATGATTTTATTTTTTATTATTTTATTTATTATTATTTATTATTTTATTATTTTTTATACTCCTCTGAAGTATATATTCCTAGCCCAGTCCCTCACCCAACTGTACACACAAAAATATATCTATCTAGGAGATATTTGAACATAAAGCAGTGTTTTTTAAAGTTTATCAAAATCACTTGGGGAGCAATATTGACTTAAAGCAGAAAACACTATGTCCTCTTCCCAACTGGGAAACTTGGTATTAAGCAATATCCCTTACAGACTGACCTTGGTCATAGGGCTCTAGCATTGATCACACTTACTAATATAACCCCGATCATGGCTAGTACTAGCCACTGAGCTACCACAATGTTCTCCAGGTCAAAAATGTTCCCGAATATTCCTGATGATAAAGGTCCCATGGCTGGGTTTTTATCTTAAGGCTCATCAGCCTTCTGTCTTTCCATGCCCCACTCACCCACATTCTGCATGCCCAGTCACTGGACATCTGTCTTGACCTATATTTTAAAGTTTTTGTGATGGTATCCTGCCTTGTTATTTAGACCTGCTGAAGGATTTCAGGAAGTATGGAAGTCCAGCCTTGGTACATAAAGGATTTCCTAGATGGTAATGACAAGCCTGTTTATACTGCCAAGTGTTTCCTTCTGCTGTTACTGGCTGAGTATGCCCCCCACCAACCCACAATTCAGCACTAATGGATGAGTTCACTCTTAATTCTTGGCCTTTCTGTGAAATTAAATCTTGTTTTGAGTAGTTGGCCATGTCTAAATAATGAATGATTATTATGTCTAGATCATGTAGCTGGAATATATTAGGCTTCCCATCTACATTTGCTCTCCTCTCACACCTACATGTTAAACACATTGGCTCATTTTGTAGCTATTTAGATTGAGGGCATTACTCTCCCTGTCATATTTGGAAGAATCATACCTCCTTCTGTCTACAACTCATTTTCCCTCAAGCTTTGAATTCTCCCCGCTTCTTGCTTCTCAGAACTCCCACATGTGATTATTTGATAAATGTCTGCCACCCACACTCAACTGTAATTTCTAGAGGTCAGTGATCTTATTCTATTTATTTTTCCCATTGCATCCCTAACACCTGGCAGAGTGCCTGGTACTCAGTAAGTGCTCAATAAATATCTGTTGAATAAATGAATAAAAATGCTAAGACCCTTGAAATTATGGGACTGTGTAATGTAAACTGCATCTTAGAATCTACTATTATGTTACTCAGACTGTGCAATATATTTAAATGATAAATGAAGATGTTCTTGGAGAAATATATAATGAAATTAATGTTAATTTAGAATCTATGGGTTTCAGAAGATTTATGTTTCATTTCAGAGAAAAGCATTCTGCATAAAGGTTTAGACCTACATATTAGAGGACATACCCCTAAATAAAAGTTAAGATCAGCTCTCTTTATATAGAGCATTCCCAAGGTCATTTTTATAGTCAACACCCATTTTTTATAAAGAAACTGTTTGATAGCTTCCTCCTTTTAATGTTGGCAGAAAACAGAATCAGATTGACCAAAGGACTTAACACAGTTTCTAACCATTGCACAGGCCAACAGAAAGCTCCTTCTGGGTGCATTTTTGGGTTAGTCCACATCTCCCTCATTTACTGTGGAATGCAACTGGTATTTCCTGCTTCCACAAAGAAACTGAAACCCCAATTGATATATCAAGGACTCAGAAGGACAGGGTTGTTTTCTCTCTCTTCATCGATAAAACAAGGAATCCTCTCCTCTCCCCACCAAAAAATCCCAAGACAGAACTGTGGGACTAACAACTTCAGCCCCAGTTCTGTTTGTTCTATAACAGTACTGTCCAGCAGAAATTTAATGCCAGCCATAAATTTAATTTTAAATTTTGTAGTAGTCACATTAAAAACAGGTGAGAGTAATGCATGAAAATAATTTTAGTTACATATTTTATTTAACTTAAAATACCAAAAGCAAATCATTTCAATATATACTTAATGTGAAAATTATTAATGAGGTATTTTACGTTCTTTTTCTGCACTGTCTTTGCAATCTGATGTGTACTTTACGCTTATTGTATGTCTCAGCTCAGACCAGCCACCATTTAAAAGCTTAAAGCCTCATGTGGCTGATGGTTACACATTGGGCAGCATTGTTCTAGAATGTGCTTTTGTGCCATCATTTCTCATACAGTGAGAAAATAATGTCCCCATTCATCTTCACTGCAGCCACTGGCACTCTTGTGAGACAAGACAACCTGTTGCAACTTCTGAGAAGTTCTAAGTAGATTCAGTAAGGAAGATCTGTCCAAATGTTTCCGTTGTCTCCGGGCCCTGTTTACCAAGGCAGCAGTTGCTTGTTTAAGCTCAGCTGGGCTGATGCTGTTCTTGTTAAAGCTGTCATTATATGTCCCTATCCAGGCTGCAAGGTGGCTCATGGAAGGACTCTTTTCCTCTTGGTGTTAAGCATGGCGGAGGGTGATCAAGCCAAAGCTGACCCAGCATCTCAGTGCTGCGGCCCATTTTAGATGCACTCATATTTGTTTTTTTTCTTTCTGTTTTTCTTACTCTGGATAACTCTGAAGATCAGGTAGAATATTTCCAGGCCAAGTACCTATAGATACTAATACCTAGAATGATATTCTTAATGAAGGTTTTAATACAGAAACTAACGAATTTGTGGAGAATTAGTGAACCAGCCTACACAGTCATGTGAATTGCATGTTTTCTTATGTTGTAATATCATGAACCATAAAGATTACATGATGATTCTGATCATTTCCAGATCATCTTTATCAGGAGCGGCTGATGATAAACCTTAACATAAGATGATTTTCTTGATTTTTAAACTGTGTTTCTTCCACCTTATTCTTCTGCAGAGCCTGCTGCAGGGGGTAAGGCAAGCAGCGAGCGTGGATGGAGGGTGGCAGGCAGCAGAACTCTGGGGTCTGTCTCTGTCTGCGGCCACAGCAGCTCTGTTTGTTTTTCTTTTAATGCTTCTGGGCAAGATCGAGTATGGATAAGTGGTTTCTGTGCCAAATTTTTAGAAAACCACCCACCTAAGGGAATTGTCTCTGTTTTGATTCAGTCTGAATTTTTTTCTGGGCTCCCCATATTGGATTTTTATCCTGCCGTCTGTGCTGGGATGTCCACTTTTTCCTTCGGGCCTTTATTACTAAGCATTTGGTATTTTCTTGTGCAATTGCTCAAAGAAAAGCCTTAAGTATGACATCTTTTAAGCTCATTTTTATTGTTTCCTGTTTCTTAAAGTAATTCATGCTTATTGTGGGAAAATGAAAAAGAAAACTAGATAGAATAAAGGAGAAAATAAAAATCCATAATTGCATCACACAGAGATAAATAGTGCTAACATTTTGATATATTTCCTTCTGAATTCTAATGTGTATATTTTTAAATTAAATTGGAATCATATTTTGTACTGTTTTTTTATTTTCTCAATTACCATCATATTGTAATGGTGTTTCTGTTTTATTAAAGCATAATTATTCTTAGCTTTTTAGTTCTTAATCCTGTGTATGTCTCATAATTTACTTAGCCATCCCTCTATTATTGGAAATGTTGACCATTCCTGATTTTCCTTTATTAAAAATGATGCTTCAACTATCATTTTTGTACAAAAATGGTGCTTCAGGGGCACCTGGGTGGCTCAGTTGTTAAGCGTCTGCCTTTGGCTCAGGGCGTGATCCCAGTGTTATGGGATCGAGCCCCGCATCAGGCTCCTCTGCTGGGAGCCTGCTTCTTCCTCTCCTACTCCCCCTGCTTGTGCTCCCTCTCTCTCTGGCTGTCTCTCTCTCTGTCAAATAAATAAAAACAAAATCTTTAAAAAAAAATGGTGCTTCAGTGAACATCGCACACATATTTAACCACTTCTCTAAACTTATTTTCTAGGAATGGAATTGCTAAGTAAATAAACTTTCTAATGCTTATCCTATATATGGCCCAAACACTGCCCTCTAGTATCAAAATACACCCCCAGTGTATGTGAATGATGATCTAACCTCACCCTTCCTCATTTTGAGTTCAGTGTTTCAAGAGTCTTTCAATTTGTTTTTTTTTAAATATAATTTTGTTTTTATTTGTTTTTATCTTATTTTAATTAATAGCTTGGTCAGGATATTTGTATTACATTGTATGGAGAGATAGATATATTCCTTTGACCATTTTCTTCTTAGATATTAATAATTTTAGTAATTAATAATTTTAAAAAGAGCATTTTATATATTAAGGCTATCAAATCTTGGCGCATTATATTCATTGTAAATACAAATGCCCATTTTGTCTTTACCATTTAATTTTGTTTATTTATTTATTTATTTGTTTGTTTGATAGCCTAGGTTTGGTCCTAAGCACTCTTTGAGCTCTATTTACTCTGTCACTCTAAGCAGGTTCACCCACACATGTGGCTGCAATTACTACCTATTACACCGATGACTCACAGACTTACCTTTCCAGCCCAGGGAGCCTGAGAAAGAGAGGGACTACCTTGAAAATATTTGTTGGTATGTTTTTTTATCTAACAGAGTGAAGAGTGAATTGATGAGAAGGAGGCCCATAGTTTTAAATGACACTGTGTCAGCTTGAACTAAAAGAGAGAAAAACTAAATAAAATTAAGAGAGAGCTTTGGAACTTCTGAACATATACATATATATACATACATGCATCCTATTAGTTCTGTTTCTCTGGAGAACCCTTACTAATATAGGGGGGTATATAGCTTGTGTTTCTGCTTCATAGAACTTTAATTAAGAGGAAGTATGTTCTTGAAGTTGTACCCAGGGATGTGTACTTGAGAAGACTCCTTTACATCTGCATCTAATTTAGAGGATTTAGGTCTTGAGACTAAACCTGATGCCATCATGCAAAAAGACTTGTCAAGAGTCTTGGAAGGTGGTGAATGTATTTTGCATGTGGAAAGAATATAAATAATATGGGGCCATATATTATTTGGCACTCTTTCCGTGATGAGGTAGATCTATGTTTCTTCCCCTTGAATTTGGATGGACTTGTGATTTGCTTATAACCAATGGAAGGTGGCAGAAAGGTGATGAAGCTTCCACCTTGTCTACTAGAAGGTTCTCCTTGGAGCTCATGTCATCTTTTAAGGAGTCTGACTGCAATGAAGCTAGTATGCTGTGGGGAAGCTTAGCCAATTGGTAAGACCAATACACAAACACTCTGGCCAACGGCTCCTGATGAGCCCCAGCTGACCGCATAACATCAGACATACTGAATGCAGAGATCTCTAGAAGATTGCAGACTTCAACTAAAGAGTCAATTCCAGCTTCAAAGTCTTTCCACTAGAGGCCCCAGATGTTGTAGAGCAATGACAAGCCATCCTTGTTGTGCCTCATGTGAATTACTGACCCACAAAATCTATGCACAAAAGAAAATATTTTTCATGTCCCTTAAATTTTAGGGTTGTTTGACAGCAATATTAAATGGACCCTTCATGCTCAACATGCCTAAAACCAAACAACATGATCTCAGTTTCTCAACTATCAAAAGGCCTTGTCAATTTCACTACCTACATTTCTTCCTTCAATTTTTTTCCAACTTCACTGCAACAACCTACATTCATACTATAATACTTTCTTACCTACATTATTAGTGTCATCCTAACTAATCTTCCATTTTTCCCGCTGAAGCCAGATCATTCTTTTCAGGATATAACCTGATTATATTTCCCACCTCACATTCCTCATCCCACCTCCCATATAACTCTCCTTTCCTATTATTTATAAGGTAAAACAAATATTTTTAACTTGTCTTATAATGCCTTGCATGGCTACCACCTATTTCTCCAGCCTCATCTACTTGCATACTCTGATACTTGATCTCTGCATTCCAAATAGCCTCATCTTTCCTAACTCCCATGATTAGATTTATAAAAAAATATTTAATTAATCTATTAATTTTTTTCTATTTTTCAATTAGATTGCTTCATTATTCTTAATGCTCAAATGTATCATGTCCACCTGCTCCTTCCTTTCCTTCACCAAAAATGTTGTTTATTTTTCACAGAAGGCCAGGACAGGGAAATTGCCTCAGTATATGGCATGATGGTGCTTAGACTCCAGCCTCTAAGGGAATCTGGCTATGGTCCAGTAATTGAGGGCCTTGGTCTAGGGATAAATGTCCACCAAGTCAGGATCTTCCCAGTGTGGGACAAGTGGAAAAAGAGAGAAGGACCAGGGGAGGGAAGATGGATTGTGTTAGCTTGTACTTACCAGGAGTGACCTCTGCCTTGCCTGTCCACCCAATCACAGTGTTTGTATGTCGTGAGCTGAGGAGACAACCCTTAAGCCCAGAATCTCTGGGGTGAAGGTTGTTCAAGATCGTAAAAGAAAAAGTGAGGAAAATAATCTCTGCAGCTCAGGTCTCTCCCAGGCAACAGTAAGACCCAGACATCCCCTGGTCCTCAAACTTGAGAGGCAGAAATGAGGTCTGAGACTCAGCCCCTGCTGACTCCTCACTAACGCAATAATATGTAAGTATGATCAATAAATCTTTTGAAGGAGCCAAAACAAACAAATAAAACACAGTGGGCCATAGTAAGAGCAAAGGAAGGGCTGATGATACTCTTGTGAACTACTCCCAGTTCACCATCATACCTCCTCCTCACTTTTCAGATATCAGCTCAATCATTGCTTCCCCAAGAAGGCCTTTCCTGAGCCCACAATTTAGATCAAATCTCCACATTTTATGCTATCATAGCACCATGCACCTCCTTGTACTCTCCTATCATAATTTTAATTTTACGTTTCTTCTATAGTTCTTTAATTCACATTTGATACTTCTTCCCCTGACTTTCCTACACACGCTAGATTATAAACTCTATGAAGGCAGGGCTTTATCTGCTTTTGCTTATCTTTTTATTTCTAGTGCCTGGCAATCAGTAAGGACTCAAATACCTATTGAATATACGAATGCAGACATAAAAATGTATATAACAAGCATATAGATCTTCTGTTAATTTATTTGATCACTTTAATGCTTAGAGAATCATGGCAGTTAGATATTCACTTACATGCTCTCCTATTGTTGTATATGCATACACATGTAATCATTTATACATACACACATTTAACCCATTTAAATGTATGGTGGTGTTTGTAAGCTTAAGATGTAACTCTGTTTATTTATTTTTTCTGTTATTCCTTGAAACATCATTTGTGGAAAAATCTATTTCTTGCTCTTGAGATTCTTCCTTGAATTAAAATAATATATGATAATTCCCTTCTAACTGATAATGACCTCCAGTTGCAAATTGGTTTGAGCTATTAATAGCTTTACCCATAGCTTGGTCTCTCCTTGACCATCTTTCTAGGTTTT